>NC_079197.1:56263416-56564315 GCF_029499605.1 Hyla sarda | reverse complement strand
TGGCAATTCATATAGGTCACACACATAATAGATGGTAACACATGTCTACCATGTCCAACCTATTATTCTATGTTGTGGATCTAGAGCAAGAAAAAAGCTCAGGGAAAGAATCCTTCCGGACTCTACAGCGGGGAAAAAAGTATTTAGTCAGCCACCAATTGTGCAAGTTCTACCACTTAAAAAGATGAGAGGGCTGTAATTTTCATCATAGGTATACCTCAACTATGAGAGACAGAATAAGAAAAAAATCCTTATAATCACATTGTCTGATTTTTAAAGCATTTATTTGCAAATTATAGTGTAAAATAAGTATTTGGTCAATAACAAAAGTTAATCTCAATACTTTGTTATATACCCTTTTTTTTGCCAATGAAAGAGCAGAAACATTTTCTCTAAGCCATCACAAGGTTTTCACACACTGTTGCTGGTATTTTGGCCCATTTCTCCATGTAGATCTGCTCTAGAGCAGTGATGTTTTGGGGCTGTCGCTGGGCAACACAGACTTTTAACTCCCTCCAAAGGTTTTCTATGGGGTTGAGATCTGAAGACTGGACACTCCAGGACCGTGAAATGCTTCTTATGAAGCCACTCCTTTGTTGCCCGGGTGGTGTGTTTGGGATCATTGTCATGCTGAAAGACCCAACCACATTTAATTTTCAATGCCCTTGCTGATGGAAGGAGGTTTTCACTCAAAATCTCACAATACATGGCCCCATTTATTCTTTCCTTTACGTGGATCAGTCATCCTGGTCCCTTGGCAGAAAAATAGCCCCAAAGCATGATGTTTCCACCCCCATGCTTCACAGTAGGTATGGTGCTCTTTGGATGCAACTCAGCATTCTTTCTCCTCTAAACACGACGAGTTGAGGTTTACCAAAAAGTTCTAGTTTGGTTTCATCTTACCATATGACATTCTTTCAATTCTCTTCTGGATCATTCAAATGCTCTCTAGCAAACTTCAGATGGGCCAGAACATATACTGGCTTAAGCAGGGCGACACGTCTAGCACTGCATGATTTGAATCCCTGGCGGCGTAGTGTGTTACTGATGGCAGCCATTGTTACTTTGGTCCCACCTCTCTGCAGGTCATTCACTAGGTCCCCCCGTGTGGTTCTCGGATTTTTGCTCACCGTTCTTGTGATCATTTAGACACCAGGGGGTGAGATCTTGCATGGAGAACCAGATCGAGGGACATTATCATTAGTCTTCTATGTCTTCAATTTTCTAATAATTGCTTGCTCCCACAGTTGATTTCTTACCACCAAGCTGCTTGCCTACTGCAGATTCAGTCTTTCAATCCTGGTGCAGGTCTACAATTTTGTTTCTGGTGTCCTTCGGCAGCTCTTTGGTATTGGCCATAGTGGAGTTTGGAGTGTGACTGTTTGAGGTTGTGGACAGGTGTCTTTTATGCTGATAACGAGTTCAAACAGGTGCCATTAATACAGGTAATGAGTGGAGGACAGAGGAGACTCTTAAAGAATATGTTACAGGTCTGTGAGAGCCAGAAATCTTGCTTGTTTGTAGGTGACCAAATACTTATATTCCACAATAATTTGCAAATAAATAATTCACAAATCAGACAATGTGATTTTATGGATTTTTTTTTTCCTTATGTCTCGGTGAAAATTACCGGCCTCTCTCATCTTTTTAAGTGGGAGAGCTTGCACAATTGGTTGCTGAATTAACGCTTTCTTCCCCACTGTAAATACCACAATTAAAATAACTCCATGAATAAACCTACCATCTCAAAAATGTAGCATATAACTTGTAATATTATGTTTATTAATAAATAGAAGTGGAAGAGGGTACTCCAGACAACAGTAGTGAGAAAATCCAGTGTTTTATTTTATCCATCAAATAAAGGTACATGCAATGTTATAACTTCACAATAAGAAAGACTTCATTGTGATATTAAAACTTTGCATTACCTTTATTTGATGGGTGAATTAAAAACACCTGTTATTTTTTTTTTACTTCCCTTGTCTAGAGTGCCTTCTTCCCCTTCTATTTATTGGAATTCTATGAACGTGGCCGGTCTTGAGGACTGAGCACCAAAGGACTTGAAGTCCTACACTGTGCACCATTCAGCTACCTTATATGAACCTAAATGTTTATTATATTTTTCAAGAAAGGCATCCAAATCTTTCTGGCACTTATTTAGAGGATCAGTACTCACAATGTAATTTGGCAGAGAGTTCCAGTCTCACTGTATCTGATCAATGTAAAAATTTGTTTTACAAATAAGTGGTTAAAGATCAGTATACAGTGGTCCCTCAACATACGATGGTAATTTGTTCCAAACGAGCCATCGTTTGTCGAATCCATCGTATGTTGAGGGATTCGTGCAATGTAAAGTATAGGAAGCTGTATTCACCTGTCCCTGCCGCTCACGATGGTGTCCCCACCGCTCACGATGGTGAACCCGGGCCTCCGCTGGGCTCTCCGCTGTCTTCTCCGGTCCTCCGCTGTCTTCTCCGGTCCTCCGCTCGCTGTCTTCTCCGGTCCTCTGCTGTCTTCCGCAAGGCCTCATTGGGCCTGCGTAACGACGTCATTACGCCGCTGCGTACGCCATTCCTATTGGATGACGTGCACAGCAGCGTATTGACGTCATCGGAGAGGGCCATAAAGACACCGGAAGACCAGCGCTGGACCCGGAGGGCACCCCGGAGCATCGTGGAGGGGTAAGTAATACTTACCGCACCACACGGGGAACATTAAGCTGCTATCCGGCAGCAGCTTAAGCATTTTGCGCTGCCAGATAGCACTTAATGCGATGGCCCCGACATAAAACAGCTTCGTATGTCGATGCTGACATCGACATGCGATGGCATCTGAGAGGCCATCGTATGTCGATTTGATCATATGTCGGGGCCATCGTAGGTAGGGGGGTCACTGTATATCCTTAAAAATCAAAGAGTTGCAGGTACATATATTATAAATATTGGGATACTCACACATGAATTAGATATTCATATTCCTGGTAGTTTTTGGAGAAGTAGGTCTCAATCAGTTTTTCAGTTCCACTGAGAGCTTCATGACCACATCCACAAAACAAGGCAACCCCGGTAAAACATAACACAGTGGCAATGACTGAGGCAACTGGGACTCCAACCATACAACGAATGCAACCATCGTGCCAGCCTGCAATCAAGACATTAAATAACATTTTAATGGGAAAAATACACATTAAAACAAAGGTTCACTTATCATTGTTTTGTGCATGTGCTCCATAACAGAGCCAATAACCAGCTAATAAAGGCATAAGTAAGTAAAATTTTTCATACTATTTAAACTTTTCTGGTAGCCTCCTAAGGAAGGGGTAAGGTTAATGGCCGGCATTTTATCATTGTAGGTGTAAGTGAAGCATTTTTCTACACCTTTTTTGTGTGTGCTGGTAATGTGTAGATGCACCAGAGCATTTGATAAATTGTGTGCAGGTAAACATTTTCTGAAATGTCTCTCTTCACCTACACCAAAAGTCTGGGGTGGTGTCGTTTTAGAGACTTTTCAGTGGCTTTGCGCCTTTTTTGTGCCTTTTCATAAAAAAAGCCCAGTTCATAAAAACCTTCCATATCATGTGTATTACCAAAATCAGTGGATTGCAACTCAAAATCAACAGAAATATGTAAACCAAAAGGAGCAAATAAACTCTTCTTGCGCCTTTTTTGCGCTTTTTCTAGAAACAAAAATCTGTCTAAAGACAATGATAAATGTCAACCAATGTCTCTAAGTTTGGAGGTCTAGGATTGAAGAGTGAGTTGATAATTGGATACTGTTAACCTCTTCAGGACATAGGGCGTATGGATACGCCCTGAATCCCGAGTCCTTAAGGACCGAGGGCGTATCCATACGCCCGTGGGAATTCCGGCCCCCACCGCTAGCCGGTTGGGGACCGGAGCCGGATGCCTGCTGAAATCGTTCAGCAGGCATCCCGGCATATCGCCCAGGGGGGTCATTATGCCCCCCCATGTCGGCGATCGCCGCAGATCGCTGGACAATTCAGTCCAGCGATCTGCGGCGATTCCGGGTCAATCGGGTCTCCGGTGACCCGGTGACCCGGAATTACTGGCTGTTCGGGGCCGTCTCTGACGGCCCCGAACAGCCAGAGCCTGCAGGGGTGAGGTGGCACTGGTGCCACCTCACGATCGCCCTGATTCGTCGGCCGGATTACCGGCCGACCAATCAGGGCACCTGCTGCGGGTGTCACTCCCGCACCCGCTCCGCCCCTCTTCCGGAGGACGTGAGCGGGTGCGGGAAGACAACCCCCGGTGCTGGGGACCCCGATCCCCGGCGCCCCTGTTGGGATCGGGGCCCCAGGAGCAGCTGCGGCGGCGGAGACGACGAGGGACTGACCTGTGCGGCGAGGATCGTTGGAGGTGAGTGACAGCCTCCTGCTGTTGCTTAGCAACAGCTCCCAGCATGCAAAAAGGGCATGCTGGGAGCTTAGTTATGCAACAGCAGGAGGCAGACCACCACAACTCCCAGCATTCCCTTATGGGCATGCTGGGACTTATGGTTTTGCAACAGCTGGAGGCACATTCTTTCTATGGAAAAGTGTACCTTCAGCTGTTGTATAACTACAACTCCCAGCTTGCACAAACAGCTAAAGTGCATGCTGGGAGTTGTAGTGGTGCATCTGCTGGTTGCATAACTACAACTCCCAGCATGCCCGTTGGCTGTCGGTGACTGCTGAGAGTTGTAGTTTTGCAACAGCTGAAGGCACACTGGTTGTGAAACTCAGAGTTTTTTTTTTACCTAACTCAGTGTTTCACGACCGGTGTGCCTCCAGCTGTTGCAAACTACAACTCTCAGCAGTCACCGTACACCATGCACCGTACATGCTGGGAGTTGTAGTTTTGCAACAGCTGGAGGCACACTGGTTGTGAAACACTGAGTTAGGTCACAAACTCAGTGATACATAACCAGTGTGCCTACAGTTGTTGCAAAACTGCAACTCTCAGCAGTCACCGACAGCCAACGGGCATGCTGGGAGTTGTAGTTATGCAACAGCTGGATGTCCCCCCCCCCCCCAATGTGAACGTACAGGGTACACTCACATGGGCGGAGGATTACAGTAAGTATCTGGCTGCAAATTTGAGCTGCCGCAAACTTTCTGCTGCAGCTCAAATTGCCAGCGAGAAACTACTGTGAACCCCCCGCCTGTGCGACTGTACCCTAAAAACACTACACTAACACAAAAAATAAAATAAAAAGTAAAAAACACTACATATACACATACCCCTATACAGCCCCCCTCCCCTCCCCAATAAAAATGAAAAACGTCTGGTACACCACTGTTTCCAGAACGGAGCCTCCAGCTGTTGCAAAACAACTCCCAGTATTGTCGGACAGCCGTTGACTGTCCAGGCATGCTGGGAGTTTTGCAACAGCTGGAGGCACCCTGTTTGGGAATCACTGGCGTAGAATACCCCTATGTCCACCCCTATGCAATCCCTAATTTAGGCCTCAAATGCGCATGGCGCTCTCACTTTGGAGCCCTGTCGTATTTCAAGGCAACAGTTTAGGGTCACATATGGGGTATCGCCGTACTCGGGAGAAATTGTGTTACAAATTTTGGGGGGTATTTTCTGCTTTTACCCTTTTTAAAAATGTAACATTTTTGGGAAAACAAGCATTTTAGGTAAAAAAAAATAAAAATTTTTACATATGCAAAAGTCGTGAAACACCTGTGGGGTATAAAGGTTCACTTAACCCCTTGTTACGTTCCCCGAGGGGTCTAGTTTCCAAAATGGTATGCCATGTGTTTTTTTTTTTGCTATCCTGGCACCATAGGGGCTTCCTAGATGCGGCATGCCCCCAGAGCAAAATTTGCGTTCAAAAAGCCAAATGTGACTCCTTCTCTTCTGAGACCTGTAGTGCGCCAGCAGAGCACTTTTCACCCCCATATGGGGTGTTTTCTGAATCGGGAGAAATTGGGCTTCAAATTTTTAGGGGTATTTTCTGCTATTACCCTTTTTAAAAATAATTTTTTTTGGGGAAAACAAGCATTTTAGGTAAAAATTTATTTTTTTTTTTTACATTTGCAAAAGTCGTGAAACACCTGTGGGGTATTAAGGTTCACTTTATCCCATGTTACATTCCCCGAGGGGTCTAGTTTCCAAAATGGTATGCCATGTGTTTTTTTTTTTGCTGTTCTGGCACCATAAGGGCTTCCTAAAGGTAACATGCCCCCCAAAAACCATTTCAGAAAAACGTACTCTCCAAAATCCCCTTGTCGCTCCTTCCCTTCTGAGCCCTCTACTGCGCCCGCCGAACACTTTACATAGACATATGAGGTATGTGCTTACTCAAGAGAAATTGGGCTACAAATACAAGTAAAAAATGTTGTCCTTTTACCCCTTGTAAAAATTCAAAAATTGGGTCTACAAGAACATGTGAGTGTAAAAAATGAAGATTGTGAATTTTCTCCTTCACTTTGCTGCTATTCGTGTGAAACACCTAAAGGGTTAAAACGCTGACTGAATGTCATTTTGAATACTTTGGGGGGTGTAGTTTTTATAATGGGGTCATTTATGGGGTATTTCTAATATGAAGACCCTTCAAATCCACTTCAAACCTGAACTGGTCCCTGAAAAATACTGAGTTTGAAAATTTTGTGAAAAATCGGAAAATTGCTGCTGACCGTTGAAACCCTCTGGTGTCTTCCAAAAGTAAAAACTCATCAATTTTATGATGCAAATATAAAGTAGACATATTGTATATGTGAACCAAAAAAAATGTATTCGTAATATCCATTTTCCTTACAAGCAGAAAGCTTCAAAGTTAGAAAAATGCTAAATTTTAAAATTTTTCATCAAATTTACGGATTTTTCACCAAGAAAGGATGCAAGTATCGACAAAAATTTACCACTATGTTAAAGTAGAATATATCACGAAAAAACAATCTCGGAATCAGAATGATAACTAAAAGCATTCCAGAGTTATTAATGTTTAAAGTGACAGTGGTCAGATGTGCAAAAAACGCTCCGGTCCTTAAGGCCAAAATGGGCTCCGTCCTGAAGGGGTTAATTAACGCCTTAAGGACAGAACGTTTTTCTGTTTTTGCACTTTCGTTTTTTCTTCCTTACCTTTTAAAAATCATAACCCTTTCAATTTTGCACCTAAAAATCGATATGATGGCTTATTTTTTGCGCCACCAATTCTACTTTGTGATAACATTAGTCATTTTACCCAAAAATCTACAGTGAAACAGACAAAAAAAATCATTGTGTGACAAAATGGAAGAAAAAAATGCCATTTTGTATATTTTGGGGGCTTCCGTTTCTACGCAGTACATTTTTCGGTACAAGTGACGCCTTATCTTTATTCTTTAGGTCCATACGGTTAAAATGATACCCTACTTATATAGGTTTGATTTTGTCGTACTTCTGAAAAAAATCATAACTACATGCAGGAAAATTTATAAGTTTACAATTGTCTTTCTGACCCCTATAACTTTTTTATTTTTCCACGTACGGGGCGGTATGAGGGCAAATTTTTTGCGCCGTGATCTAAAGATTTTAGTGGTACCATTTTTGTTTTGATCAGACTTTTTGATCGCTTTTTATTAACTTTTTTTATGGTATAAAAAGTGTCCAAAAATACGCTATTTAAATTTTTTTGCACGTACGCCATTCACCGTGAGGTTTAATTAATTATATGTTTTTATAGTTGGGACATTTATGCACACAGCGATAACACATATGTTTATTTTTATTTACACAGATGTTTTTTTTATGGGAAAAGGGGGTGATTCAAACTTTTATTAGGGAAGGGGTTAAATGATCTTTATTAGCTTTTTTAAAAAATTTTTTTACTTTTTTTGCAATGTTATAGCCTCCATAGGGGGGCAATAACATGCAGTACATTGATTAAATACACTGATCACTGCCATTGCATTCAATGGCAGGGATCAGTGTTATTGGCGGTTGATTGCTCAAGCCTGGATTTCAGGCTTGGAGCAATCAATCGATGATCGGACGCACAGAAGACAGGTGAGGGGACCTCCTTCTGTGTCCTAGCTGCTCGGGTTTCATTGCGATGCTCCCGATCAGCCCAACTAAGTAGCCGGGATACTTTTACTTTCACTTTTAGACGCGGCGTTCAACTTTGATCGCCACGTCTAAAGAGTTATTGCCGGACATCAGCTTGATCGGCGATGTTTGACATTAGCGTGGGTCCCAGTTGCTTATAGCAACCGTGACCCACCGGGTATGATGCACGCTCACCTCGTGAACGCGCATTATATATGGGGACGCGCATATGGACGTTCATAAACGGAGGGCGTACCGGTACTTAAGGATGGAGGGCGTACCTGTACATTTCCGTTCACCGCCGCTGGGACGAGCGGTGATCGGGTCGGGATGACTGTTGATATGTATCAGCAGGCATCCCGTGGCAATGCCTAGGGGGGGGGCCCTGAGACATGTTGGTGATCGCCGCAAATCGCCGGTCAATTCAGACATATGAAGGCTAATTTTTTGCGCCATGATCTGTAGATTTTATTAGCATCACTTTTGCCTAGGTTTTCCTTTTTATTAATTTTGTATACATTTTTTGGGGAATAAAATGTGACAAGCAGCAATTTTGGACTTTTTTTTATTTTTTTTACGTTTACGCTGTTCCCCATACAGGATAATTAACAATATATTTTAATAGTTCAGACTTTTACGCACGCGGCAATACCAAATATGTGTATTAATTATTTTTTTTACGCATTTTTGGGGGTAAAATTGGAAGAACGGACGTTTTACTTTTCTATTGGGGGAGGGGATTTTTCAAATTTTTTTAACTTTTTTGTTTTACTTTTTTTTTTACACTTTTTATGTCCCCATAGGGGACTATTCATTGCAATCAGTTGATTGCTAATACTGTGCAGTGCTATGTATAGGACACAGCACTGCTCAGTATTATCGGTCATCTTCTGCTCTGGTCTGCTCGATCTCAGACCAGAGCAGAAGACCCCGGGAGATGGCCAGAGCCAGGTGAGGGGACCTCCGGCCACCATGCTGGATAATCGGATCGATGCGGGCGATCCGATCATCCATGCAAAGTACCGCACTGCCGCATATGCCGTGATCTCGCATCGTGGATGTCCGCCATTACCGGCGGGTCTCTGGCTGCTGAAAGCAGCCAGGACCAGCCGGGCATGACGCGAGCACCGCTCCGGTGCTCGCGATCATGTCGGCGCGTAAATGTACATCATGGTGCGCTAAGTACCATGTTACCATGACGTACATTTACGTCCATTGTCGTTAAGGGGTTAATACTCTGGCTGCCCATCTTTAGAAACTCTATTGGGGGAATTTATCAAAACCTGTCCAAAAGGAAAAGTTGCTGAGTTACCCATAGCAGCCAAGCAGATTGCTTCTTTCATTTTTGAAAAGGCCTCTGCAAAATAAAAGATGCAATCTGATTGGTTGCTATGGGCAACTCAGCAACTTTTCCTTTGACATGTCTTCATAAATCTCGAGGCCGGGAGGAGACCAAACTCACTGTATTAATTGTGACAGAACAGAACCACCAATTGGTCCTTTTTCTATTTCATTTTAAACATATTTATGTTGATAAGTTTAAAAGCAAGTGAATTGCAAAGTGTCTGCTAATTACACAAGGAACACTTTATTAACCTGTTCAGGACGTGGGGCGTATGCATACGCCCTGCATCCCGAGTCCTTAAGGACGTAGGGCATATGCATACGCCCGTGGGAATTCCGGTCCCCGCCACTAGCCGGTTGGGGACCGGACCGGGATGCCTGCTGGAATCATTCAGCAGGCATCCCGGCACATCGCCGAGGGGGGTCCTGAGACCCCCCATATCAGTGATCGCAGAAAATCGCATGTCAATTCAGACATTAGATTTTCTGCTATTCTGGGCTGATCGGGTCTCTGGTGACCCGATCACCCGGAAAATAGGGATGATCGGAGTTGTCACTGACACCCCCTATTATCCTGCAGGATAGGAGCAAGGTTGCAGTGCTGCGATCTCCTCCTATCCCTTGCCATTAGTCAGAACTGAGTTCTGACCAATGGCAGCGCAGGACAGGGGGTTGGCATGGAAACCCCCCCATTCTGCCCACCCCTGGAGACAGGTACCTCACCTGAAGATGGCGTGGGGACCGAAGATCATCGTGGAGACTGCGGAGATCCAGGCTCAAGTGACTGGTGGGGGGGGGGGGGGTAATGAAAGTGAAAGTAAAGAGATCTTTACTGTGGCAACCACTAGGAAGGCCGAACTGCAACTCCCAGCATGCTGGGAGTTGTAGTTTAGCAACATCTGGAGGGTCACAGTTTGGAGACCACTGTTACAGTGGTGCCCAAACGGTAGCCCTCCAGATGTTGCCAAACTACAACTCTCAGCATGCCTAGACTGCCCAGGTATGCTGGGAGTTGTAGTTCTATAACATCTGTCCCTTCAGATTTAGCAATTTTCATGACATTTTTGAAAATTGCTGCTCTACTTTGAAGCCCTCTAATTTTTTCAAAAAGTAAAAATATGTCCATTTTATTATGCCAACATAAAGTGGACATATTGTATTTGTGAAGAAAAATAAAATTTATTTGGAATATCCATTTTCCTTACAAGTAGAGCGCTTCAAAGTTAGAAAAATGCAAAGTCTTCAAAATTTCATGAAATTTTGGGATTTTTCACCAAAAAAGGATGCAAGTAACGCCGAAAATTTACCACCAAAATAAAGTAGAATACGTCACGAAAAAACTCAGAATCAGAATATTCGGTAAAAGCGTTTTAATGTGTTATTAATGCGTAAAGTGACGGTGGTCAGAATAGCAAAAAAGGGCTCAGTCCTTAAAGGAGAACTCCAGACCATAAAAATTGTCCCCCATAGTGCCGGTAGTAAAAAAATAAAGATGTACATACCTTCCTCCGCTCCCCCGGGGCCTCCGGTAACCGGCTCCGGTCTCTGCCGCAATCCACTTCCTGGTTGCCGGTGGTCGGATGAATCAGCCAATTACCAGCCGCAGCGCAGCCCGACTCGGCCGGCCATAGGCTGAGCGGCAGTGTGAAAACGCTTCAGGACACAAAATTCTTCACTACACCGGCACCTGCGGCCGGGGCCGAAAACGTCATACTGCCGCTCAGCCTATCGCCGGCTGAGTCGGACTGCAAGGTATGTACATCTTTATTTTTTACTGCCGGCACTATGGGGGACAATTTTTATGGCCTGGAGTTCTCCTTTAAGGTGAAAAAGGGCTGCGTCCTTAAGAGGTTAAAATTTTATTTGGTGACAGGTACTCTTTAGGGCTCGTTCACACTGCGGAATCTCCGCTCGCTGAATTCAGCGAGCGGAGATTCCGCCTGGCCGAATATTTCGGCGCAAGGGCCACGGGGAACTGAGCCGTCACCATTGATGGCTATGGTCCGCTCGCAGATTCCGCACAAAGAATGAACATGTTCTTTCTTTGCGCTGAACACTTTCAGCGGCGGAAATGTCATTTCAAATTAAATTTCCGCCGGGTCTCGCGGAAACCTGTTCACACCGCGGAATTGCGCCCGCGGGATTCTGCCCGGAAATTCCGCGGCAATTCCGTAGTGTGAACGTACCCTCAACCTCATCTGCCAATTCTCAGCCCAAACCTCCAACCTATCCAGATAAATTTGTAATGGTGCACTTTCCTCTACTGTGTGAACCTCTTTACACGGTTTAGTATTATCTGCAAAAATTGCTAGTGTACTATACAGCCCCTCTACAAGGTCATTAAAGTGTACCTGTCATTAACATAAACTTTTCATATTATGCAGATAATACTATTAAATGTATATTTGTAACATACATTGTTTACATTTTTTTTTAGATTTTTGAGTGAAAAAATGCTGTCCCTTCAGCTATTGCCTGTGTGTGCAGAGACCAAATACAGAAAGTGTGGGCAGGACAAACAGGGCTCTGTGCAGGCTCCTGGCTTGTCAATCATTCTGATGTGTGAGCCGGAGGCATGTCTCAGAGCTTCACTGCACAGTACTTCACTGCACTGACCCCTGTAGTACCTCACAAGGAACATTGACCCAATCAGGATATGTGCTATTAATCATCCTCTGTTCCTATCCCTGAGCCACTTACTTACCCACTTACTAACATTTTTTCCCCAGCCCAATCATTCTTATTTTATATACCAACCAAAATGCTTTGGAAAAATCTATATTTGTTCTGGACCAGTTTTAACCTCTCCTCCTCAGGCCAGTTAAGTTACTTAAAGGGGTTCTCTGGTGCTTAGACATCTTATCCCCTATCCAAAGGATAGGGGATAAGATGCCCGCCGCTGGGGAGCCCCTTGATCTTTTACGCGTCACCCCGTTTGTAATCAGTCCCCGAAGCGTGTTCGCTACGGGTCTGATCACTGTCGATCACGGGGCCGGCGGCATGTGACGTCACGCCTCCGCCCCCGTGTGACCTCATGCTCCGCCCCTCAATGCAAGTCTATGGGAGGGGGCGTGACAGCTATCACGCCCCCTCCCGTAGGCTTGCATTGAGAGGCAGAGCGTGACATCACACGGGAGCGGAGGCATGACATCCCACGCCGTCGGCCCTGTGGTCGCCGGTAATCAGACCCGGAGCGAACACGCTCCAGGAACTGATTACAAACGGGGTGCCGCGTGCAAGATCACTGGGGGTCCCCAGCAGCGGGACTCCCACGATCAGGCATCTTATCCCCTATCCTTTGGATAGGGGATAAGATGTCTAAGCACCGGAGTACCCCTTTAAGCTGATCAGGTTAGTTTGATTTATATTTTGCAGAGGCCTTGATAAAAATGGAAGAAGCAATCTGATTGGTTGCTATGGGCAACTGGGCAACTTTTCCAATGCACAGGTTTTAATAAATCTCCCCCATGAAGTAATACATTTATTTTAATTGAGATACTCCAACATTTACATACAAAGGAGGTTAAACTAACATGCCTATAATTTCCAGGTGGTCACTTTTTGGTTCCTTTTAACACCTTGGGGACAAAGGGCGTATCTGTATGACCTGGTCTTGCTCTCCTTCTATGACACATCACGGGTCACGGGCTGACTCCGCGTCATACCAGGGTGGTCACAGTAGCGCTCAGCCACCAGAACCCATATCTAATGCTGGACCTTACCGATCGTGATGATGCCTGGTATAAACTCCTTAGACGCGGGGATCAAAGTTGTTTGCCGTGTCTAAATTGCCGTGTTCCGGCAGCTCAGGGAAATTGCGGTGTCCCTAACAGCTGAGAGGACGGGGGAGGGTCCCTACCTGACTCCTCTTTCTCCGATCGGGGATCTGCTGCTCCATGCCTGCTCAGCAGGCTGGAGCAGCAGAGCGCCAATAAAACTGATCAATGAACACTGATCAATGAACTGTATATGCAATCAGAAGGTTGCATGTAATAGTCCCATATGGAGAAGTTTATGTGAATTAAAGGAGATATACAGTAAAAAAAAACAAAAAAAAAAACTTATTTTCCTGTGCCAAGGCTGCAAAAAACAAAAACAAAAAAAAAAACAACAACTTTAACTCACCCGTTTCCCGGTTGTGGAGATATCGGGTCCCGTTCCTCCGCAGCTGCAGGTCTTCTGGCGTCACAGAGCCGTCAGCGTATCGCCGACCACAGCAGTCATGTAAGGAGCTCTGGCCAGCTCTTTACATGACCTAAGAAGCCAGAAGACCTGCAGATGCGGAGGAACGGGCCCAGATATCTCCGCAACGGGAGAGTATACGAAGGGGAGTTAAAGTAATTTTTTTTTCTTTTTGCAGCCCGGGCACAGGAAAGAAGATTTTTCTATTTTTTTATTTTTTACTGCATATCTCCTTTAACCCCTTAAATACTAAAAGTTTAAATCACCCCCCTTTTACTAAATTCCAAATAAAAATATGTGAACATAATAAAAATAAACATATGTGGTATCGCCATGTGGAAATATCCGAACCATAAAAATATAACATTAATTAAACTGCACGGTCAATGGCATATATGTAAAAAGAATTCCAAAGTCCAAAATTGCGTACTTTTGGTCATTTTGTATACCGTAAAAAAACTAATAAAAAGTGATCAAAAGGTCCCATCAAAACAAAAATGGTACCGATAAAAACTTCAGATCACGGTGCAAAAAAATACAGCCCCATATGCGGAAAAATTTAAAAGTTATAGGGGTCAGAAGATGACAATTTTAAACATACTAATTTTGGTACATGCAGTTATCATTTTTTTTTAAGTAGTAAAATAAAATAAAACCTATATAAATTAGGTATCCTTGCGACCATGTACAGGTGGCATGTACTGGAGAGTTTACCTTTTCCCACTGTATTTTACCTTGTATTTCGTTTTCCTCTGTAAATATAGTCTAAAATTGCTCCCTTGTTACATTTTGAAGGGCCAAAGCTTTAATTATAACCTTTTTACTATTTATGGTTAAAGAACATGTTGGGATATGTTTTACTCTTTTTTTTTTTAGCAAAGAGGCTTTCTGTTTCCTCCACTTTTGCTGCTTTTATATATTTTTTTAATTACATTTTTTCCCTTATAGCACTTAAAGGGGTATTCCAGAATTATTATTATTTTTTTTTTTTTAGATCAACTGGCTCCAGAAAGTTAAACAGATTTGTAAATTACCTTCCAATAGTTGTCAGCTGCTGAAGTTGAGTTGTTTTTTTCTGCCTGACCACAGTGCTCTCTGCTGACATCTCTGTGTGTCTCAGGAACTGTCCAGAGCATAAGAGGCTTGCCATGGGGATTCGCTCCTACTCTGGACAGCTCCCGAGACAGGTGTCATCAGAGAGCAGTTTGACAGGAAAGAACAACTTAACTTCAGTAGCTGATAAGCACTGGTAGGATTAAGATTTTTTAATAGAAGTAATTCAAATCTGTTTAACTTTCTGGAGCCAGTTGAGATATATATATATATATATATAATATATATATATATATAAAATATAAGTTTTTTCCTGGAATACCCCTTTAAATGGGTATTCCAGGAAAAAAAAATGTTTTATATATCAACTGGCTCCAGAAAGTTAAACAGATTTGTAAATGACTACTGGAAGGATTAATATTTTTTAAATAGAACTTATCAGCTGCTGAAGTTGAGTTGTTCTTTTCTGTCTAACTGCACTCTGATGTGGAAAATAAAATGAAAAGTTTTATGTTTTCGTATGGCGCCTGCCCCAAAAAACAGTATGCCAAGTTTTTTTTCTGAACAATTGCCGTTTATTGGAATAAAAAGTGCAACACAGGCCGGGTTCTTTCACAGACAGTAGGAATTACAGGCGCAAAGCGCGCCAACTTAAATATACACAGACATCAAAATGCTACCGGGTAACAATAAAATGTTAAAATTGATTATCCAAATTACAAGTTATATATGGCATAAAATTGATTGCTTTAAACTCTTTAGAAAGGGAATACATTTTGGGACACCTTTGTTATTTTATTGCTTTGCATCGCTGGACGTCTCCGCATGGAAACCCACGCTGCTGTGCTGTAGAAAATCCATTGCGGTTTTAGTTTTGGTTTCTTTGGTTCGTGTAAAAATAGTTATATTTCAGTAGGTGTGGGAATTGTTAACAGTAATGCACTTCGGGGCCCATATGGTCTTCTCTTTTGCAGCACTGGAGACCTCCACAGGGAAGCCCATGTTACGGTGTTACAGGGATGCGCTCTGCATTAGTAAATTCATAAGAGGGGTGTACATTGCAGACACTTGCAGCACGGTCCATGCTGCAGTAATATAGAGAAGCGCTTTGTATTAGAAGGGTGTACATTTAATCCAAACTGTAGTATTAAAGGGGTATTCCAGGAATTATTATTTTTATGACTATGTAAAGTTAGCGTAGTTCATAATATAGTGTCTGTACCTGTGTGTGACGGTTCTCTCACAATTCTTCTGTGATTTTCACCCCAATATTTATTTTTAACAGCAAATTGACTGTTGTCTCAGATTTTTCCCAGGTTGCAATGCGGCCGAGACCTGACCCACTAGTCAGCTGATGACAGGGAGCCTGTCTGCTTCAATGGTTGGAGGGATCGCTTGGTGGGAGAGAGATCAATCTGCAACTAATGCAACAGCTGTAGGCACCCTAATTGAAAACCATAGGTCTTTTTGAATGCATGCAGCTCATTTATGTTTCAATGGGTGGGGTGGCTGATGTGTGGGTAGGAGGAAAATAGAATTGTGGGATTTATAGTCAAAAAAAGAAAAGTCAAACAGGAAATACCAGTTCACAAAGATAGCCACAGTGTTATAGTAATCTCACAACATAATCATTTAGCCCCAAGACAAGCGCAGATCCTTCTTAAGCATGTCCATTACTGTCTGCCAGGTACGTACTAAAATCACCTTATGGTGGATAACCCCTTTAAGAAACTTGCCGAACCATTGTAGAGCATTGCAGCGTGGTCCAAGACGGGCACATTCTGCTGTGTTGGAGATCCTGCTGCAGGAGACCATGCTTCACTTGAGGTGGGCACAGCGTTGGAACATTTTGTAACAAAAGTATACAGTAACAAGAGTCAGGTTACTGAAGCAATATAGGAAAAAAATTTTTATGTATGTGTTTTTTTTCCAAAGAAGTTTAGTCCAAAGAAGTTTGGTAATTTGTCTTTTGTGTCACAGCCTCAAAGTATAAGCTTGCTTGCTTATTTCTATATAACAAAAAGACCTTTTTATTCACATATATGATATGTATGTATGTATGTATATATATATATATATATATATATATATATATATATATATACATACACACACACACACATACATAAATATTTTTTTCTATATTGCTTCAGTAACCTGAATCGTGTTACTGTATACTTTTGTTACAAAATGTTCCAACGCTGTGCCTATTCCAGTGAAGCGTGGTCGCCTATAGCAAGGTCTCCAGCACTGCAGAATGCGCCCGACAGATATGCACTCAACATTTCACTAAGATGTGCACTCGCAAGTTTAACACATCGTGGATCCCACATCCAAGTTCTTCAATACTACAGTTTGGAACACATTTATACCCTTCTAATATAAAGCACTTCCTTATATCACTGCAGCATGGACCACGCTGCAATGCTCTTCAATGGTTCTGCAAGTTTCTTAATACTACAGTTTGGATTAAATGTACACCCTTCTAATACAAAGCGCTTCTCTATATTACTGCAGCATGGACCGTGCTGCAAGTGTCTGCAATGTACACCCTTCTTATGAATTTACTAATGCAGAGCGCATCCTTGTAACACCGTAACGTGGGCTTCCCTGTGGAGGTCTCCAGCGCTGCAAAAGAAAAGACCATATGTGCCCCGAACTGCATTACTATTAACATTTCCTACACCTACTGAAATATAACTATTTTTACACAAACCAAAGAAACCAAAACTAATACCGCAACGGATTTTCTACAGCACAGCAGCGTGGGTTTCCATGCGGAGACCTCCAGTGATTCAAAACAATAAAGTAACAAAGGTGTCCCAAAATTTATTCCCTTTCTAAAGAGTTTAAAGCAATTAATTTTATACAATATATAACTTGTAATTTGTATATTTTTGTATAATCAACTTTAACATATTTTATAGTGACCCAGCAGCATTTGGATGCCTATGTATATATTTAAGTTTGCGCGCTTTGCGCCTGTAATACCTACTGTCTGAGAAGGAACCTGTCCCGGGTTCGAAACAACTGTGTTGCACTTTTTATTCCAATAAACGCCATTTGTTGACAAAAAAAAACTTTGCATACAGTTTTTTTGGGGCAGGCGCCATACGAAAAACGTCCAACTTTTAATTTTATTTTCCACTTTTACCGCACCGACCCCTGAAGGTCACGGTGAAGGACGCCGAGGCAGCCACCTATCCGAACCTATGGACTTCAAGCGAGTCTGCATGCAATTCAAGGTGTTGTGCCCTCAGCACAACCACACACTGTAAGGTGCAGTTAACCCTGCACACATTACCCTACCGTAATAATAATATTCCACCAGGAGCACACCTCTTTTTTTTTTTTTTTTCAGACTAACTGCACTCTGATGACACCTGTCTCAGGAGCTGTCCAGAGTAGGAGCGAATCAGGACAGTTCCTGAGACAAGCAGAGGTGTCAGCAGAGAGCACTGTTGTCAGACAGAAAAGAACAACTCAACTTCAGCAGCTGATAACTATTGGAAGGATTAAGATATTTTAATAGAAGTAATTTACAAATCTGTTTAAGTTTCTAGAGCCAGTCGATCTAAAATACCTCTTTAGATGTTCCTTCACTGCCTTACTGTTTTAGTAGCCAATGCTTTTTTCTCCAGTTATAATGTATTATATTGTGGTCATCATTTCCTAGGTGTCCTCCTACCTGCACATTAGTTACTCTGTCAGGTTAGTTGGTTAATATTAAGTCCAGCAGGGTGCCCCCTCTGGTCCTGTCCTGCACCATTTGAGACAGATATTTTATCTTTCACTATAGTCAGCAGAACTGTCGACATGTCACAAGTTCTGATCAGTGGGGTTCGTTGTTCAGACCTCCACTGATCAAAAGAATGCACGTTTAGCTGGAAGTCTTTTGTCCTAAATACTATTGCTGACTGCCGAGATCCGGAGGAGATCGGGTGTTCCAGGGCTGCTGACCTACATTCATGATATGCTGTTATAGATGTTGTGCTCTTCAATTATTGTTAGCCTAACTTCTTTCTAATACTTTCATTTTGAATAAGATGGGATAATGAACTAGGATTGCGCTCTGGTTTCTCACGCTTTTTCTCTCATTCACGCCTTAAAGGAGTACTCTGCTGCTAGACATCTTATTCTTAATTAAAAGGATAGGGGATAAGATGTCTGATCGCGGGGGTCCCGCTGCTGGCCCCCCCTGCAATCTACTGCAGCACCTGGCGTTCTAAACAAATGCTTGATTCTGGCAGCTGTGGTCGTAACATCACGGCCATGTCCCTTGTGATGTCACACCACACCCCTTCCATTCATGTCTATGGGAGGAGGCGTGACTGCGTGACTAGAGCATGGGTAGCTGCTAGAACTGACATCCCAGGTTATGCATGCATGTGTGAACACTCAGATGGTTATTCAATAGAATATTGCAATTTCTCTGGTTATTTTTGTTAGTATAATCCTGTCTACACCTCAATTATTTTGATTTACTGTTGTTATAATGGTATTTGAACTCAGTTTGTTCTTATGTAAAGGTAGTTATAGAGGAGTTTCTCCTATTTTTCTTCTTACTAGGACAGCACAGACACCATCTGGATATATATATATATATATATATATATATATATACTGTATGTATATATAATATACAGTGGGGATCAAAAGTTTGGGCACCCCAGGTAAAAAAATGTATTAATGTGCATAAAGAAGCCAAGGAAAGATGGAAAAAATCTCCAAAAGGCATCAAATTACAGATTAGACATTCTTATAATATGTTAACAAAAGTTAGATTTTATTTGCATCATTTACGCTTTCAAAATAACAGAAAACAAAAAAATGACGTCTGCAAAAGTTTGGGTACCCTGCAGAATTAATACCTTGTACTGCCCCCTTTGGCAAGTGTCACAGCTTGTAAACAGTTTTTGTAGCCAACCAAGAGTCTTTCAATTCTTGTTTGAGGTATCTTTCCCCATTCTTCCCTACAAAAGTCTTCCAGTTATTTGAGATTTCTGGGCTGTCTGTCACGCATTGCTCTTTTAAGGTCTATCCATAGATTTTCAATTATGTTGAGTTCAGGAGATTGTGAAGGTCATGGCAAAACCTTCAGTTTACGCTTCTTGATGTAATCCCCCATGGATTTCGAGGTGTGTTTTTGATCATTATCCATTTGTAGAAGCCATCCTCTCTTTAACTTCAGCTTTTTCACAGATGGCATCAAGTTAGCATCCAAAATTTGCTGAAATTTTATTGAATCCATTTTTCCTTCTATTCGTGAGATGTTCCCTGTGCCACTTGCTGCTATACAACCCCAAAGCATGATTGATCCACCCCCATGCTTAACAGTTGGACAGAGGTTCCTTTCATTAAATTCTGTTCCCCTTCTTCTCCAAACGTACCTTTGCTCATTCCGGCCAAACAGTTCAATTTTAACCTCATCGGTCCACAGAACTTGTTTCCAAAATGCATCAGGCTTGTCTATATGTTCATTTGCAAAGTTCAAACGCTGATTTTTGTGGTTATGACGTAGAAGAGGTTTTCTTCTGATGACTCTTCCATGAAGACCATATTTGTACAAGTATCTCTTTATAGTGGAATAGTGTACCACAACTCCAGTGTCTGCCAGATCTTTCTGGAGGGATTGTGCAGTCAAACGTGGGTTTTGAATTATTTTCCTCACAATCCTGCAAGCTGTTCAGTCTGATATTTTTCTTGGTCTTCCAGATCTTGCTTTAACTTCCACTGTTCCTGATGACTGACATTTCTTAATTACATTCCGAACAGAGAATATAGCCATCTGAAACATTTTGCTATCTTCTTATAGCCTTCTCCAGCTTTGTGAGCGTCAACTATTTTCAGTTTCAGATTTCTAGACAACTGTTTAGAAGAACCCATGGTGCTGATTGTTGGGGCAAGGTCAGATGAGTCTGGGCATTTAAAACCTTTGAGATTGACATCACCAGGTCTTCCCAGATAATGATTGAGAACAATCCATGACACTGGCAGGTCTCAGCTTTGCAAAGGGGGCAGTGCATGCTATAAATTCTGCAGGGTGCCCAAACTTTTGTAGACACCAATTTTTTGTTTTCTGTTATTTTGAAAGTGTAAATGATGGAGATGAAATCTAATGTTTGTTGACATATTATGAGAATGTCTAATCTGTAATTTGATGCCTTTTGGAGATTTTTCCATCTTTCCTTGGCTTCTTTATGCACATTAATAAACATTTTTTACCTGGGGTGCCCAAACTTTTGATCCCCACTGTATATATATATATATATATATATATATATATATATATATATGGATATACACTTCTCAAAAAATTAAAGGAACACTAAGATAACACATCCTAGATCTGAATGAATGAACTAATCATATGAAATACTTCGGTCTTTACATAGTTGAATGTGCTGACAACAAAATCACACAAAAATTTTCAATGGAAATCAAGTTTATCAACCCATGGAGGTCTGGATATGGAGTCACGCTCAAAATAAAAGTGGAAAACCACACTACAGGCTGATCCAACTTTGATGTATTGTCCTTAAAAGAAGTCAAAATGAGGCTCAGTAGTGTGTGTGGCCTCCACGTGCCTGTATGTCCTACCTACAATGCCTAGGCATGCTCCTGATGAGGTGGCAGATGGTCTCTTAAGGGATGTCCTCCCAGACCTGGACTAAAGCATCTGCCAACTACTGGACAGTCTGTGGTGCAAAGTAGCATTGTTGGATGGAGCGAGACAGGATGTCCCAGACGTGCTCAATCAGATTCAGGTCTGGGGAACGGGCGGGCCAGTCCATAGAATCAATGCCTTCCTCTTACAAAAACTGCTGACACACTCCAGTCACATGAGGTGTAGCATTGTTTTGCATTAAGAGGAACCAAGGGCCAACCACACCAGCATATGGTCTCACAAGGGGTCTGAGGATCTCATATTGGTACCTAATGGCAGTCAGGCTACCCCTGGCAAGCACATGGAGGGCTGTACGGCCCCCCCAAAGAAAAGCCATCCCACATCATTACTGACCCACCGCCAAACCGGTCATCCTGGAGGATGCTGCAGACAGCAGAACATTCTCAACGGCTTTTCCCGACTCTGTGACATCTGTCACGTGCTCAGTGTGAACCTGTTATCATCTGTAACGAGCACAGATGGCGCCAGTGGCGAATTTGCAAATCTTGGTGTTCTCTGGCAAATGCCAAAAGTCCTGCACAGTGTTGGGCTGTAAGCACAACCCCCACCTGTGGACGTCGGGCCCTCTGCTGGAGGTCATTTTGTAGGGCTCTGGCAGTTCTCCTCCTTCTCCCTCTTGCCCAAAGGCCCTGCTGCTGGGTTGTTGCACTCCTACGGCCTCTTCCTCATCTTCTGATGTACTGGCCTTTCTTCTGGTAGCGCCTCCATGCTCTGGACACTACGCTGACAGACACAGCAAACCTTCTTGCCACAGCTCACATTGATGTGCTATCCTGGAAGAGCTGCGCTACCTGAGCAACTTGTATCGGTTGTAGCCTCCGTCTCATGCAACCACTAGAGTGAAAGCACCATCAGCATTCAAAAATGACCAAAACATCAGCCAGGAAGCATAGGAACTGAGAAGCATAGGAACTGAGAAGAACTGGGGGTGTCTTGCTTCTTGCCTATAATTTCCACTTGTTGTCTGTTCCATTTGCACAACAGCATGTGAAATTGATTGTCATACAGAGTTGCTTCCTGAGTGGACAATGTGATTTCACAGAAGTGTGATTGACTTGGAGTTACATTGTGTTGTTTAACCCCTTAAGGACCTGGGGGGTTTCCGTTTTCGCATTTTCATTTTTTCCACCTTACCATTAAAAAATCATAACTCTTTCAATTTTGCACCTAAAAATCCATATGATGGCTTATTTTTTGCACCACCAATTCTACTTTGTAATGACATCAGTCGTTTTACTCAGAAATCTATAGCGAAACGGATAAAAAAATCATTGTGAGACAAAATTGAAAAAAAAAAGCAATTTTGTAATTTTTGGGGGCTTCCGTTTCTACACTGTACATTTTTCGGTAAAAATTACACCTTCTCTTTATTCTTTAGGTCCATATGATTTAATTGATAACCTACTATATGCAGGAAAATGTATACGTTTAAAATTGTCATCTTCTGACCCCTATAACTTTTTTCTTTTTCCGCGTATGGGGCGGTATGAGGGCTCATTTTTTTGCGCCGTGATCTGAAGTTTTTATTGGTACCATTTTCGCATTGATAGGACTTATTGATAGCTTTTTATTCATTTTTTCATGATAAAAAAAAGTGACCAAAAAATTTTGGACTTTTGAATTTTTTTGTGCGTACGCCATTGACCGTGCAGTTTAATTAATGATATATTTTTATAATTTGGACATATCCGCACGTGGCAATACCACATGCTTATTTTTATTTACACTGTTTTTTTTTTTATGGGATGATTAAAACTTTTATTAGGGAAGGTGTTAAATGATCTTTATTCACTTTTTTGTGATTCACTTTTTTTTTTTTTGCAATGTTATAGCTCCCATAGGGACCTATAACACTGCACACACTGATCTTTTACATTGATCAGTGGTTTCTCATAAGAAATCGATGGTTCTGCCGCTTGACTGCTCATGCCTGGATCTCAGGCACTGAGCAGTCATTCGGCGATCGGACAGCATGGAGGCAGGTAAGGACCCTCTGGCTGTCTTGTAGGCTGTTCAGGATGCCGCGATTTAGCCGTGGCGATCCCGAACAGCTTCCTGAGCTAACCGGCATGGTTTTACTTTCACTTTAGACACGGCGTTCAACCTTGAACGCAGTGTCTAAAGGGTTAAAAGCGCGTGGCACTGCGATCAGTGCCCGGGTCCCGGACGTTGTTAGAGGCCGGGCCCGACCCGGCCGTGGCCCCGCATTATAGATCGGGAGCGGACTCATGACGTATCGGTACGTCATGGGTCCTTAAGAGGTTAAGTGTTCCCTTTATTTTTTTGAGCAGTGTATATATAATATATGTATGGATAGGTGGGGTTGAGGACTAGTTTATTTACGCATTTTCTACCTGTAACCCAGCTAGCTTCCTCATTGTTCTGCAATTTCACACTACTTTACCCCCTCTGTCCCAGAGAGTGCTTGCTCAGTGAACAGCAGACTCCTTTCCATGTTGTCTCAGTCTTGTCAGTTGCTCCTCTAGATCCAAAATCTGGGCTTCCAAATGATCAACTTACACACATCTCTCACAGAAATATGCACCCTCGAATCACTGTTCAAGGATTGCATACATCGAGCAAAATGTACACGGAATAACATTGTCAAATATGCAGAACATTTTAATGAGGATAGCACAGATATATGACAGAATCAGACAGTTAATATTTCAGTTAATTCAATTGGCTCTCCTATAAACTCCTAAATCTTTTAATCTTAAAGGTGTTATCCAGGTTTCAAAAATTACAATTTATAAGTAATGGAAAGGGCAGATCAACAACTTAGTAATTAGAAGTATTTTAATATTTTGCCCCAGTGCCTCTGTATCTCTATGGAGGCATGTTCTCATCCTTTAGCGATGTTTCGTACTCTCAGTGCAGAGCTGAGAGTACGAAACATCACGTATCATGAGACATTTCATTCCCCTGGCTCCCCCTCCCCGCCACTCCTAACAACCACTGACCCCCATGCTCTGTCTCTTCTCTGTGTGTTTAAATGTATTTATAAATGTGTGTAAGCAAAAGTATTTATAGATGTTTATATGTGTGTTAATGTACAGTATATATAAAGTGTATATGTGTGTAAATGTATAAACACTTGTATGTATGTATAAAAATGGATGTATAATCAATTGTGCGATTGATTACGTAAACCAGTCCTCAAAGGTACATATGGAAAGAAAAGTTATAATATAGATAACAATTTATTCAGATAAAAATATATGATCAAAGCCCCCAATTGCCCTAGCAGGGCCCTTGCATCGGGCGAAGGGGCTCAACAGATGTTATAAAATGTCAGGGAATGAACCAAAAATAAAAAAGTTGATAAAAATATGTGTGTCTATAATATATAATAATTAGTTCAGATGTGTATACCAACTAAATATAATAGTAGCAGCTGGGTAAAATAATGATTGACTAATGCGCTTTGGTATACACATCCGAACAATTTATTATATATTATTGACAAACATTTTTTATAAACTTTTTTATTTTTGGTTCATTCCCTGACATTCTGTAACATCTGTTGGGCCCCTTTGTCCTATGCAAGGGCCCTGCTGGGGCGATTGGAGGCTTTGATCATATATTCTCATCTGAATAAATTGTTATCTATATTATAACTGGATCTATCCTCTTTTCTTTCCATATGTACCTTTGAGGACTGGCTTACATAATCAATTGACAATTGTTTATACATCCATTTTTATTTGTTCCTGGCCTTTTTGGGTGAAGGCATCACCTGTAACCTTGGGTACATATCTCTAGTCCAAGTGAGCTACACACCTCTTTTTTCCTTTTTTTTATCACATGTATGTGTAAATGTATTTATAAATGTGTATATACACTGATTAAAAAAATAAAGGGAACACTTAAATAACACAATGTAACTCCAAGTCAATCTTCTGTGAAAACACACTGTCCACTCAGGAAGCAACTCTGTATGACAATCAATTTCACATACTGTTGTGCAAATGGAACAGAAAACAGGTGGAAATTATGGGCAATTAGCAAGACACCCCCAATAAAGGAGTGGTTTTGCAGGTGGTGACCACAGACCTCTTCTCTATTACTATGCTTCCTGGCTGTTTTGGTCACTTTTGAATGCTGGCAGTGCTTTCACTCTAGTGGTAGCATGAGACGAAGTCTACAACCCACACAAGTGGCTCAGGTAGTGCAACTCATCCAGGATGGCACATCAATGTGAGCTGTGGCAAGAAGGTTTGCTGTGTCTGTCAGCCTAGTGTCCAGAGCATGGAGGCACTACCAGGAGACATGCCAGTACATCAGGAGATGTAGAGGAGGCCGTAGGAGGGCAAAAACCCAGCAGCAGGACCGCTACCTTTTCCTTTGTGCAAGGAGGAGCAGGAGGAGCACAGCTAAAGCCCTACAAAATGACCTCCAGCAGGCCACAAATGTGCATGTGTCAACTCAAACAGTCAGAAACAGACTCCATGAGTGTCGTATGAGGGCCCGACATCCACAGGTGGGGGTTGTGCTTACAGTACAACACCGTGCAGGACATTTGGCATTTGCCAAAGAATACCAAGATTGGCAAATTCACCATTTGCACCCTGTGCTCTTCACAGATGAAAGCAGGTTTACACTGAGCAGGTTTACACTTGACAGAGTCTGGAGATGCCGTGGAGAACGTTATGTTGCCTGCAACATCCTCCAGCATAACCAGTTTGGCAGTGGGTCAGTAATAATGTGGGGTGGCCTTTCTTTGGGGGCCACACAGCCCTCCATGTGCTTGCCAGGGGTAGCCTGACTGCCATTAACGTAGAAACATAGATCCTCAGACCCCTTGTGAGACCATATTCTGGTGCGGTTGACCCTGGGTTCCTCCTAATGCAAGACAATGCTAGACCTCATGTGGCTGGAGTGTGTCAGCAGTTCCTGCAAGAGTAAGGCATTGATGCTATGGACTAGCCTGCCTGTTCCCCAGACTTGAATCTTATTGAGCACATCTGGGACATAATGTCACGCTCCATCCACCAATGCCACGTTGCACCACAGACTGTTCAGGAGTTGGGAGATTCTTTAGTCCAGTTCTGGGAGGACATCCCTCAGGAGACCATCCGCCACCTCATCAGGACCATGCCCAGACGTTGTAGGGAGGACATACAGGCACATGGAGGCCACACACACTACGAAGCTTAATTTTGACTTGTTTTAAGGACATTACATCAAAGTTGGATCAGCCTGTAGTGTGGTTTTCCACTTTGATTTTGAGTGTGACTCCATAGCCAGACCTCCATGAGTTGATAAATTTGATTTCCATCGATATTTTCTGTGTGATTTTGTTGTCAGCACATTTAACTATGTAAAGACGAAAGTATTTCATATGATAAGTTCATTCATTCAGATCTAGGATGTGTTATCTTAGTGTTCACTTTATTTTTTGGAGCAGTGTATGTGTAAATGTATTTGTAAATGTGTATTTGTAAATGTATATGTGTGTGCAAATGTTTAAATAAATGTGTATGTGTGTGTAAGGTTGTCTTTCCACTTGTCTGCCGTGTGGCATTTTTTCCCTCCGATGCATTAAATGAATGGGACAGTTCTTATTCATCCAGCGTCTCGATAGAGGCAGGACATGCTGGATAGGGGAATACATCGTGCTCTGTTCCCCAGGCAATGCTGCACACCTCTCAGGCGGCATCCGATGTCCGACCCCATACAAACCTATGGAATGCTGAAGGCATTTGACTAGGGAAGGATCAAACTACAGGAAGTATAGTCATCCCCATTTTCTGGTAAATAAAGGCTATAGGACTACCCCTGAAGAAGGTACGCTACACTTCTGTTTGTGCTTGGCTATTGGTTGCAAACACATTTTTGCCCAACCTTTCTCAACTAGGGTGCCTCCAGCTGTTGCAAAACTACAACTGCTGGGAGTTGTAGTTTTGCAAGAGCTGGAGCCACCTTGGATGGGCAACAATGCCAAACAATATTGTGCCAGAATATTTTTTCATTTTTGCACATTATGTTTTTCCTTCTTGCCTTAAAGCTTAATTTTAAAAGATCTATGATGAAACAAAAATAAAAAATATACATATTTGTTGGGCAAAACTGGAAGAAAAACACAATTTTGCTACTTTCAGGAGCTTCTGTTTCTAGGCAGTGTGGTTGTCAATTAAAATGACACATTGGCCCTCATTTACTAACAGAATTCCTACTCTTTTTGTTGGGATTTGCGCCTAAATTCTGTCTCACGGACCATGCGACAGAATGTGGACCAGAAAAAAACCTGACAGAATCTGAAACACTCAGAGTATAAAAAAACAAACTACAAAATGGGCGTATTTTTTGGGAAAAGGGGCATGTTCCCTACATTTCATTCGAAATCACTCTTCTGAAAATCACTCTGAAAATCATGTGAATTTTTGGGGAAGAAAACCCTACACTTCGAAAGCGGAGTAAATTAGTAAATACCATGGAAAAAAAAAGTCGGAACAGCAAAAAACACAACAAAACCTTCACTCCACTCTTAGTAAATCAGGGCCATCATCTTTATTCTGTAGGTCTATACGATTACAATTCCCAATTTATATTGTTTTGGTTTTATTTTACTACTTTTAAAAGAGTCAAAGTTTTCATATGAAAATGAGTATGCCTAAAATAGTTCTCTTCTGACCTCTATACACTTTTATTTTCCCATACTACAATATGATAGCAGTTTAGAATGGAGGCAGTTAGAGTATGGGGAAGGAGAAGAGATAAAGGAAGACTAAAGACTCATTGGAAATGCAGTCTTCAGTTGATAAGCTGTGCTGTGGGTGCAAGGGGGCATAATTTACTTAAGTCAAAAATCTGTAAAAACGGCTCTTTATCTCAGGAATGGTAAAAGTCTGATAACCCTTTTAACTCCCCACACTTCGCATTCAAACACACACCCAACACGTTCACACACTCTCTTTCTTATCACACTTATCTCCGCATTGGTATAAAATAATATAAATTCTAAAAGATTAAGGCTGGGTTCACACCACGTTTTTCAAATACGGTTACCGTATACGCTTTTCCGCTAAAAAATGTATGGCAAAAACCGTATGCAACCGTATACAACCGTATGACTCCAAATTAAAACGGAACGTACAGTAAAAACGTACAGTTTTTCCCTGTATGGTTCTATCCGTTTGCATCAGTTTTTGCCAACGGTTTTGCTATTTTGTTGGAATTAGTTTTCCAGCAATTTAATAAAGTTACTATTGTTCTATTGAAATTCCAATCTGCGCATGTGTCAACTCCAAAAACGGATTAGAAAAACAATGTGCAACCGTATTCTGAAATTCTGTGTACGGTTCTCATAGACAACAATGTTAAAACAACCGCATATGGTTCGCATACGGTTTACCAACCGGAGGCAAAAACGTGGTCGACAGCGTTTTTGCCTACGGTTGAAAAATCGGCAACACCGTATCCGAGGCAAAACGGATGCAACCGTACACAACATTTGGAATACGGTTTACAATACATTCTCTATGCAAACGGTTTAGGATACAGTTGTATACGTTTTTTTTTTGCGGAAAACCGTATACGGTTACCATATTTGAAAAACGTGGTGTCAACCCAGCCTAACACTTTTTCAAATGGTGAACATCTGAAAACAAGAATTTCTGTCTTTTTGTTCATCCCACTCTTAAAAAATAATAAGAATAAAGTCAAACATACTGCATGCCATAAAAAACAATTACGGAATTAATGTTTTATTCCATTCAGCCTCCATTATATGTTACTGAAAATGATACTATTAAAATACAACTCATTCTACATTAAAAGTTAGTATTTTTCTTTATAATCACTGTACATCTACATCACCAAATTTGGCCATCCCAGGAATAAATGTTAAGTATTCCTGCTATGGCCAATCTAATTTCCCCTTAAATTAAATGATAAATATAGAATCAATAACAGCATTTGATTCCATATAGGCTTGTTTACAGATATTTTATGGTGTAGGTTAATTAATCAATCCTAAAAGATTGGGTGTAAGGAATACAATATGCAGATGCTATGCCGCCATCTACCACAGTGCAACAATTTGTACCATTTTTTAATTTGCAAAACTATAAATAACAAAGTCCTAAAACAATGGACCTTAGTCATTTTTGGGATTTTTATCTGGAGTATCTGCATTGGTGATGCCAAGAAAGCTGATGTATTTGAATTATTTAACAAGACTGTGATCCTTTTGTTTTGTCTCACAACAAACTGTTTTAGTATACAGAAAATATATTCATAACATGTATACAATACACAGCACTCCTACAAGCAATCAAAGAATAGACAATTGTTTTACAGACAAGTGACTATAGTGAGAGGGGCCTGTCATGCACTGACACTGGATACCACCCTTTATTCCTACCCACTTACAGGAACACAAAGAACATTGTGCAGTTGTGTTGATAAACATGCCACATTGTATGTGAAAACCAAACATGTTAAGAGTTGTCACACTTAAGCTGTTTTATTTGCATACTCTTGATTGATGACATAATCTACAACATTGGTCTTCAAACTGTGGCCCTCCAGATGTTGCAAAACTACAATTCCCAGCATGCCCGGACAGCATGCTGGGAGTTGTAGTTTTGCAACATCTGGAGGGCCACAGTTTGAAGACCGCTGATCTACAAACTATTTTGTGAAACACCATCAATATATTTATACATTATGCAATTTCCATAGAACAGGTAATATTAAATACTAATACAATTTATTGTTATAAACTAATGTCAAGCTCTTGTCTGTAGCCAGCGCAGCTATGCTGTCACACACACAATAGCGTAGTTTGATTTCCCTGAAACTTTACAATTTGTAACAGTACAAAGAATATAATTTAAGAAAATCGCTCATAATTTCATAATATTCAAAAAAGCTTTTATTGTATATGTTATATTGGTATTGTTAGTCAATATTCATAAAAACACAAAGTACAATTTTTAATAAAGCCCTTTATGTATGTTCATAATGTAATTGATGTCGATAACCTCACACTTAAAGGAGTTATGTTGTATTTACAGTCCCTTTCTATATGCTCATTTAGGTCTCCAAATCTCTTGCTCTGTCAGACCCAGTCTGTGAATAGATTACATCGATAGATCATAGATCATCGTTTGTTAAAATGGCCACATAGAATACTACATTTGATAACAACAGCTCTGCCTAGGGCAGGGGACTCTTATGTTAAACAAGGTATTTTTAATGGGTGTGTCCTTTTAGGCATGCGGGTATAGTGTATCTGTCTACTCATCAGTTCACTTTAAAGGGTACCTCTCATCAAAAAAACTTTTGATATATTATAGATTAATGTATGCAGAATAACTTTACAATTGCATGTTATTAAAAAATATGCTTCTTTCTATTTAATTTTTCACTTTGAAGAAATGACCACTAGGGGTCTCCCTACCAGTCCTGGCAGCAAGCATTTCAGACTCATGCTGGAGTCCTAAACACTACGAGCTGCCAGTCTGCTTTGTTCACAAAGGAGAACACTCAGAGCTGCCAGCCTGCTTTGTTCACAGCCTGTTTGGCTGTGAACAAAGCAGGCTGGCAGCTCTGAGTGTTTAGCTCTGAGTGCTTAGCATGAGTCAGAAATGCTTGCTGACAGGACTGATCGGGAAAAATACAATAGAAAGAAGCATATTTTTCATTAACATGCTATTGGAAAGTTATTCAACATTCATTAATCTAAAATATATCAAAAGTTTATTTGATGAGAGGTACCCTTTAAACAAGGTATTTTTAATGGGTGTGTCCTTTTAGGCATGCGGGTATAGTGTATCTGTCTATTCATCAGTTCACTTTAAATAAAAAGAGAAATCACAGTGTTTACATTATACACAGAGATTACAAAGCTTATAAAACTGGTGATTGGATAGAGAATGAATGGGTTATAATGTTAAAAGAATTTTAGTTAGATAATTTAGCATATTTTATATGAATTACATAGTTAATGGAGTAAAACTGGAGCATTGTAGGTGGAAATTGAAAATATGTCACAAGTGGCAAAAATAATTATGATATTAATAGTAAAAATGTGCATTTTTGGGAACATTAGGTGAAATATGATATATATTTTGCTCCTTTTACATGGTTTACATTGTTCCTTTTTAAAGAATCCACTGTGGTTAAAAAAAAATAAAAAAAATAAAAATCATAGATTTCATAATCATAGATAGTCAGTAAAAAAAAATCATAGATTACCATGTTTTGTATCAAATTTTAAACCTTCTATAATATGCAATATACCTGAAGCTTCATGCCTTCCCTATTTTACATAAATAATAGGAAGATAAAGGATAGATACATCATAAATAAATACTAGGAAGAAAGTTAGACATTTAGCACAATACAAATGATATATATTATATAATACAAATATATATATATATATATATATATATATATATATATATAATTTATTTATTTATTTTTTTATTTTTGGAGAGGACACTGTATAATCTAAGGTTTTTTTTATCCCTTCTAATAACTGTCAGTGTTAATCCACACAATGAGTTTAATGCACTTCCTGTCATTACATTGTGCAATAATAAGTATCTTTCTTTCTAATTGTACTGTAAACAGAAGTTTGTATGAAATGATTGCTATTTTGCTACTATACATTTGGATTGTACAAATGTGTAGTTCTTTTGTATACACCTCATTGTTTGCCTTACAAAACATAGTACAACATACCAACAAATATAAAATAATCACAAATTTACTAGTAACCCTTTTATATTTTCATGGTATTAATGCATATACAAATTGTATTATTTTAATAATTATTTTGTGTATGTTTATAAGAGTTTTAATCAGAAATAGATAGTTGTCCAACTTGTGACTTACCCATGGTATTCAGAATTGTGAAGGAGCCTTGTCAGTCAGTTACCTATTCCTCTCTGTTACTGTCCCCAGAGTCTGTGTCCGCACAGTGTCATTTGAATTGTTTGTATATGTTTGCCAAGCCCCTTAACACATTCCGTTCTCCAATGGTTGGGGTACTGGTAAGTAGGATAAATCAATAGGGTGGTAACCTTCCTCCAAAGTGGCAGAACATTGGTTAAAATATACTCATGGTGGGTGTTAGCACCCAGTTGCCAGCTCCCCCCACATCACTTTATTGTGAAGGTTTATTGTTACTGAAAGTAGTGGAGAATAAGAATTATGTAAAATGTTAACCCTAAAATATAGATATAAGCTAGTTAGTTGATGATAAAGAACCTTCTTAATTTTCCATTCAGCTGTATATCCATCTTATTTACTATGTTATTAGTAAGCACACAGCAATCCAACCAAAAGAAAGTGTTAATATTTGTGCCTTCTGACAGTATTCGTTGGGTTGTGGAAGGGAGAGGCAGCTCCTATCACAGCTTAGCACCCAGAACCATTAGAAGACCAGCTGCAGCTATAATGAAAGGCAAATACGTTCACATACAATGAATGAAATATGTTGAGCAAAGAGTTTTGTTCATTATTTGTATACTGTGTTATGGTGAATATGTTTAATTGTTTATGCTGGAAGTAATGCGCATGTGCATTTGCAAATACAATTTTTCTTAAACATTTTGCATTTTTTTTTAAATATACAGGAATACAGGAATTTAACAGAAGCAATTATATGTTGGAACCCTTGAAATTTTTCTAGAAAATGAAGTATTTCTCACAGAAAAGGATTGCAGTAACACATGTTTTGCTATACACATGTTTATTCTCTTTGTGTGTATTGGAACTAAACCAAAAAAGGAAGGAAAAAAGCAAATTGGACATAATGTCATATCAAATTACAAAAATGGGCTGGGCAAAATTATTGTCACCCTTTCAAAATTGCGGAAAAATAAGATTGTTTCAAGCATATGATGCTCGTTTAAATTCACCTGGGGCAAGTAACAGGGGTGGGCCATGTCAAATTACACCTGAAAGCAGATGAAAAGGAGAGAAGTTCACTTAATCTTTGCATTGTGTGTCTGTGTGTGCCACACTAAGCAATGGCAACAGAAGGAGGAGAAGAGAACTGTCTGAGGACTTGAGAAACAAAATTGTGGAAAAATATCAAAAAGCTCAGGGTTACAAGTCCATCTTCAGAGACCTAGATTTGCCTTTGTCCACAGTGCGCAACATTATCAAGAAGTTTACAACCCATGGCACTGTAGCTAATCTCCCTGGGTGTGGAGAGAAGAGAATAATTGATAAAAGGTGTCAGCTCAGGATAGTCCTGATGGTGGATAAGAATCCCCAAACAAGTTCCAAATATATTCAAGCTGTCCTGCAGGCTCAGGGAGCAGCTCATAGAGGTACTAAATGTAGATGTAACAGTCTAGGGTAGAGAGGGAATATGTTCAGTTATTCACAGAAAAATCACGAAGAAAATTTCCATTTAGATATTTATCAATAAATCACACAAAGCAAATAGTAAGCAATTCAAGACATTGAGTTAAGTGCATAATACATAGTTATGCAGAAGCAGCCCCAATATGGTAATGAGTAGATAACCAGACCTGTTCTTGCCCTAGTCTGAATTTCCTGCCTATGAATAGTAGGTCCCCTGTCCTTGTGACTGGGCCTACACCAGAACTTCCTTATTGTCCCTAGGCTATCAGGGATACAGAGAGTTAGGCTGGTATGCAGGTACAGTATTGCTGCATAGAGAGTATTCCCATATGATAACAAAATACACACAACCCGCAATGGGAGCTTATTAATCAACATGTGTCATTTGTAGTAGCAGACAGAATACGTGGTTTTGCCCCAGGGATAATATTCAGTATTCACAAGTATATACACATAGGCCATTATACTGTAGACGTGAATCAAAAAATATATGTTTATGCATATGTAGATGAAAACATACATCCAACGCATTTTACTACCTTGTAGCAATACAGGTAGCTCCTCAGGGATACATAGGAATACTTTAGGCAGAGGTCATGTAATGACCCGGGCACAACAGTGTGTGCCTACACATGTATGGTTATGTAGTTCCGATGTTGCAAATATAGAAAAGGTAATCCTCACTATAGTTAGATAAAGACCTGGTAAGTTATTGATTATGAAAATCGTAGGATAGTATGGGTGTGCCAGAGATCGATAATGTTACCTTATGGATAGGATAGATAGCCAATCCATATGTCCAAAGTAGTAGGTCCTTTGTAGCAATAGGGTGGCCGTAATTCTATTGGGCAATCTGTAATAAGGAGGTATGTATAGTGTTAGTTAGATACATGTGGGAAGATAACACAGTACATATTTATACCTTGTGTATAGGGTGGAAAGGTGGTATAGGGTGGAAAATCCTTAGGTGTGTCCTGACCGGTAGGTATATGGTAACAGAAGGATGGCTGTGAATCTATGGGGTAACATTATAGCCAGGAGGTGATTAGTAGAGGCATATAGTATGTTTGTATGCCTTGGAGTGGCGTCTCCAGGGTAGTGGTACTAGATCCGTCCGGAGGCTCCCAGGATATGCCAACAAGGATCCCACACTAAATTCTGGTAAAGGTAAATAGATGGTAAGAGGGTGACCGATAAGTAGCTAAGACAATAAATAGCGTGATCAGCCACCTAGACTAAATTATGTAGGATAAATAATGAAATATAGGTGTACTGTGTAACTTAGGATATAGACTAGGTATTAGTACATGTTACCTTATAGTAATTGGTGGGTAAGGGTAGTGGTGAGAGGCAGCAATAAACCTGTATTGTGTTTAATATTATGCAATGTGAGCCATGTAGTACATGGATAGATATACTATATCTACACCCCCTGGTGAGGTAGGTACAGGATATATAACTGTGGTAGCTTGGGGGGTGTAGGGTAAACAGGGGTGATGCTGAGTAGTGTCACAGGGTCTAGCATTAACCCTTGAATGTTGTGATGCCAGGGTGCGGGTTCCTCTGTATACGTATATCCTACCGCCACCCATCCCAAGAACGATAGGGAGGAATAAAGGATTGTCCACAGCCGGAATTGTAATAAACTTGAAATAACTTTACTGCAGATTTTATGCAGGATGCAATTAACAACAGTCTTTACAAGACTGGATTTAGGGGTATGTTTAGGTCCAGCAGTCACGTAGGATTAGCAGGATGGAGCTGGATTAAACTCACAGTTTAGGAAGGTGCGGAATTGGTAGTCTTCAGGCCTAGATTGTCTTGCAGAATTGTACGGAGCTGTTACTGCTTTTTCAGCACAGGAACAAGAGAGCGATTATTGGCTAACAGCGCCCTTATATCTCAAGGGGCAGGATCAAAGCTCATTGGTTCTCCAAACCTGTCAGTCCTAGTGCAAAGGATTCTGGTTACATCACATGACCTCCTCACATGACCCAAAAGGTCCTTAACCTTAGCATAACAGAATTATTAAATATCACATGACCTACGGTCCTGTACATTACTTATATCATTAGAAAATATATTAATTATATACATTTTTTTAAGATATTATGAGGCGACTACGGATTAACCCACCAAGAGAGCCCTATCAGCACGGAGGAACTCTGACTATGGGGACCTACGACTAAGGTACGGGACCAAGTCCAGTACAGGGACACCACAAACCCCCTTACTAAAGATGAGTCGGCCTTGACAATTGTCCCCTAAGACAGAGGGACAGAGAAGTGCTGAGAGTATAATGATAATGTCCTAGGCATAATGATAATGTCCTTTTAGTCAGGCTGTAGAAAACACATAACAAAGAGTCCTTGCGCATGATGAGAATGTCCTTGCAAGCTCCAAAAATAAAACATATAAAAATGTTTTTTTTCTTTTATATATAATATATATATATATATATATATATATATATAAATATATATTAACAAGATTATTTTACATTAATTCACAAGATTGAAAGTACTAGTGAACTCATGAACACGATTGTGATATCCATGAATTCACGAACAGGATGATGTTACCCTAATTTGAAAACAAGATTGGCAGAATCCTATGAGCAAGATTATAGAGAGTTATGACTATGCATGAAATACATTTTATTATTTATTGACTGAGTTGAGGTTTATGCATACTAGAACATCAATAATCTCACTTACATTTTATTTATAACACATTAGATTACCTGTTTAATACACTGGTGGTGTATTGGCTTGCCTGAGGGTGTAAGGTTACACACTCTTATCCCTAGAACTCTTCCTAGATAACTCTGGCATAGGGTTACCTTACTGAATATGTGTTTTAACTTAGGCTTACAGGAGCATCTTCTGGCCAGGAAGAGCATCCTGAACATGTAGGAAAGAAAAGAACAATTTAGTGTACAAACAGTAGTATGGAACTGAGTAATGACATGTTACAGTCCCTAAATCTTTTTGTTGAGTTTGGAAGTGTGAGATACTGCTCTGACTGAGTCTAGCTGAAGCTGGGTCTGTATTGTAAAGTGTTGTATTATTAAGTGTTACATTTGAGAAGTTTTATAAGCAGAAGTTTAAAAAGCAGGAGTTGTAAGCAGGACCCACTGTAACTGTACGTATTACACTCCCTTGATAAAAGTAGTTTTTCTTAATAGTTAATTACAGCTGTTTGTCACCAAGGATATGGACAGCAGGATTGGAGGTTTTCTTCAGTGCACATTGTGCCACATGTATACATCTCTGGAGCAGCAGCTTCAGGGTGAATACCGCTGTGACAAATGTGAGCATGTTGCCCACCTGGAAGCTCGTATTAGAGATCTAGAGGAGCAAAATGCAACATTGAGGGCGATTGACAATCTTACAGAGCAAGCAGTTAGTGGGGTAGAAATGGAGGTTGGAGAAACTAGCCAGGAGGCCCAAGTAGGGAGCTGGGTTAATGTAGTTAGAGGGACTGGAAAGGGGGCAAGGAAAAGGAAGGTCACTTCTGCTTCTGATCTCCCAAGTAAAATTGCCAAGTTGGGCGATGATGCGAGGGCCTCAGTATCAGAGATGGCAACCCTAGTGGATACTGTTCTCCCTAACAGCCGGGGGAACAGCTCAACTAGTAGTGTGGGGGATGGTAACGCAGGTAGGCCAAGACAGTTAGTTGTGGTAGGGGACTCTATAATCAGGAAGACGGATAGAATAATTTGTCGCCAAGACCACCTCAACCGAATGGTTTGCTGTCTCCCTGGTGCCAGGGTTCGGCATGTGGTGGAAAGGGTGGACAAATTACTAGGGGGGGCTGGGGATGACCCAGCTGTCGTGGTCCATGTGGGGACCAACGACAGAATACATGGTAGGTGGAGGTCCTTGAAGAATAATTACAAGGAACTAGGTGCCAAGCTGAAGGGAAGGACCTCTAAGGTTGTGTTCTCTGGAATACTTCCTGTGCCATGCACATCGCAGGAAAGACAGCGGGAGCTTACATAGTTACATAATTACATAGTTAGTACGGTCGAAAAAAGACATATGTCCATCAAGTTCAACCAGGGAATTAAGGGGTAGGGGTGTGGCGCGATATTGGGGAAGGGATGAGATTTTATATTTCTTCATAAGCATTAATCCTATTTTGTTCCAGGAATGTATCTAATCCTGTTTTAAAGCTGTTAATTGTTCCTGCTGTGACCAGTTCCTGAGGTAGACCGTTCCATAAATTCACAGTCCTCACGGTAAAGAAGGCGTGTCGCCCCTTGAGACTAAACTTTTTCTTCTCCAGACGGAGGGAGTGCCCCCTCGTCCTTTGGGGGGGTTTAACCTGGAACAGTTTTTCTCCATATTTTTTGTATGGGCCATTAATATACTTATATACGTTTATCATATCCCCCCTTTAACGTCTCTTCTCAAGACTAAACAATTGTAACTCCTTTAATCGCTCCTCATAGCTAAGATGTTCCATGCCCCATATTAGTTTAGTCGCGCGTCTCTGCACCCTTTCCAACTCCGCAGTGTCCCTTTTATGGACAGGTGACCAAAACTGAACAGCATATTCCAGGTGAGGCCGTACCAATGCTTTATAAAGGGGGAGTATTATGTCCCTGTCCCTTGAGTCCATGCCTCTTTTGATACATGACAATATCCTGCCGGCTTTGGAAGCAGCAGCCTGACATTGCATGCTATTCTGTAGTCTGTGATCTACAAGTACACCCAGATCCTTCTCTACCAGTGACTCTGCCAGTTTAATCCCCCCTAAGACATACGATGCATGCAGGTTATTAGTACCCAGATGCATAACTTTACATTTATCCACATTGAACCTCATTTGCCAAGTGGATGCCCAGACACTTAGTCTATCCAAGTCATCTTGTAACTTATGCACATCCTCTATAGACTGTACTGTGCTACAAAGCTTGGTGTCATCTGCAAAGATAGAAACAGAGCTGTTAATACCATCCTCTATATCATTGATAAATAAATTAAACAACAGCGGTCCCAGTACTGAACCTTGGGGTACACCACTAATAACCGGGGACCAATCAGAGTACGAATCATTGACCACCACTCTCTGGGTACGATCCATGAGCCAGTGTTCAATCCAGTTACAAACTAAAATTTCCAAACCCAAAGACCTTAACTTACCTGTCAGACGTCTATGAGGGACAGTATCAAATGCTTTAGCAAAATCCAGAAACACTATATCCACAGCCATTCCTCTGTCAAGGCTTCTACTCACCTCTTCATAAAAGCAAATTAGATTGGTTTGACAACTTCTATCCTTAGTAAACCCATGCTGGCTATCACTTATAATACAATTATCCCCTATGTATTCCTGTATGTAATCCCTTATAAGTCCTTCAAACAATTTACCCACAATGCACGTTAAACTTACCGGTCTATAGTTTCCTGGGGAAGACCTAGAGCCCTTTTTGAAGATTGGCACCACATTCGCCTTGCGCCAGTCCCTTGGCACAATACCAGACACCAGAGAATCTCTAAATATCATGAACAGGGGTACAGATATTACTGAACTTACCTCTCTAAGAACTCTTGGGTGTAGTCCATCCGGTCCTGGGGATTTGCTTACATTTATATCACTTAACTTACCTTGTACCATCTCTACATTAAGCCAGTTCAGTACATTACATGATGTGTTACCAGCACTGACCTGGCCAATGTCAGCTCCTTCTTCCATAGTGTATACAGAACTAAAGAACCCATTCAGTAGCTCCGCCTTCTCTTGATCGCCTGTGACAACCTCCCCATTATCATTATTAAGGGGTCCTACATGCTCTGTCCTTGGTTTTTTTGCATTTATATATCTAAAAAAATATTTAGGATTAGTTTTGCTTTCTTTGGCCACCTGTCTCTCATTTTGAATTTTTGCTGTTTTTATTACATTTTTACAGATTTTATTAAGCTCCTTGTACTGTTTAAATGTTATAGCTGACCCATCAGATTTGTATTTTTTGAAGGCTATTTTTTTGTTGTTTATTGCTCTCTTAACATCATGTGTCAGCCATGTAGGATTTAGTTTTAATCGTTTATATTTGTTCCCCTTTGGTATATATTTAGCTGTATAGTTATTTAGAGTTGATTTAAAGATGTCCCATTTACCTTCTGTATCAGTATTTGACAACACCTCCCCCCAGTCTATGTCCTGTAGTGCAGCCCTCAGCCCAGGGAAATTTGCCTTTTTAAAGTTATATGTTTTTGCCTTCCCCGCCTGTCTTTGTTTTCTACATTTTAAGTCAAAAGTAACTATATTGTGGTCGCTATTACCAAGGTTTTCCCGCACAGTTACATTACCAACCAGCTCTGCGTTGTTGGAAATGATCAGATCCAACAAGGCATCACTTCTTGTTGGGTCCTCCACAAACTGGCCCATAAAATTATCCTGCAATAAATTTAGGAATTGTCGTCCCTTTGTAGTTTTAGCCAACCCCGGACCCCAATCTATATCTGGATAGTTAAAATCTCCCATTATTACCACTGTACCTGCCCGGGGCGGCCCTCTCTATTTGTTTATGAAGCCGAACTTCTATCTCTTCAGTGATATTAGGGGGTCTGTAGATTACACCAAATACTATTTTTTCAGTATTTCCCTCCTTTTGTAATTCTACCCACAATGATTCCACATCCTCAGAATCATCACACACTATGGCATCGTTCACACTGACTTTCATACCACTTCTTACATACAGACAGACTCCACCACCTTTTCTGTTCATTCTATCCTTGCGAAACAATGTAAACCCCTGCAGATTGACAGCCCAGTCATGCGAGGAGTCCAGCCATGTCTCAGTGACCCCAACTATATCAATATGTTCCTCCAGTATCAAGGCCTCAAGCTCCCCCATTTTATTTGCTAGGCTTCTGGCATTTGTGAACATACACTTTACATTTCCATCCTTTATGTTATTGGGGTTAATGGGATTCAAGGGTGTAAGTTTTATTTTCCTATGAAGCCTAATCCTATTAACTATTCTAACCCCTCCCTCCGCTCCACCCCCAGGTACATTTATAATTCCCACCTCTCTATCTACACTATCTTCCCCCTCTTTGCTGTAGGTTCCCTCCCCCCAAGTCCCTAGTTTAAACACTCCTCCACCCTTCTAGCCATCTTCTCCCCAAGCAAAGCTGCACCCTCCCCATTGAGGTGCAGCCCGTCCCTACGGTAGAGCCGGTAACCGACAGCGAAGTCAGCCCAGTTCTCCATGAACCCAAACCCTTCCTTCCTACACCAGCTTCTGAGCCACTTGTTTACCTCCCTCATCTCCCGCTGCCTCTCTGGTGCGGCTCGTGGTACTGGTAGTATTTCAGAAAAGACTACCTTGGAGGTCCTTGCCTTAAGCTTGCGGCCTAAGTCCCTGAAATCATTTTTAAGGACACTCCACCTACCTCTTACTTTGTCATTGGTGCCAATATGTACCATGACTGCTGGGTCCTCTCCAGCCCCGCCCAACAACCTGTCAACCCGATCCGCGATGTGCCGAACTCGTGCGCCAGGCAGACAACACACTGTTCGGCGATCCCGGTCTTTGTGACAGATTGCCCTGTCTGTCCCCCTAATAATTGAGTCCCCCACCACTAGTACATGTCTGGCCTGCCCTGTACTCCTCCCTCCCTCCTTACTGGAGCAGACACCACCCTGGCGGTCAGAGGCGGTATCCTGCTGCAGTTCTGCTAGCTCTGTAATGGCATCCCCCTCATCTGCCAAGCGGGCAAACTTGTTGGGGTGTGCCAGTTCAGGACTAGCCTCCCTGACACTTTTTCCCCTACCCCTCTTTCTAACTGTAACCCAGCTAACTGCCTGACTGTCCTGCAACTCCGTCCCACTGTCCTCCCCCACCTCTATTCCCGAGAGTGCCTGCTCAGTGAGCAGGAGACTCCTCTCCATGTTGTTAATGCTTCTCATTGTTGCCAGTCGCCCCTCTAGATGCAGGATCTGGGCTTCCAAACGGACAACTAGCACACATCTCGCACAACAATATGCACCCTCAAACTGTTGTTCAAGGATTGCATACATTGAACAGGATGTACATTGGACTGTATTTTCCAACATGGAGGCCATCTAATTATGGAGATTTCACAAATGTATAGGAAAAAACAGACAGTCAAAATTACACTTAAAATTTTTTGTAGACCTTGTGGGTTCAAAAATTAAAACTCACAGCGATCTCAACCTCCTGCTTTCAAACTCCAGTTTTTGAAACTCCTCTTTCACGCCCCCTCTAACACAGCAACACTCAGAAAGAGCAAGCTCTCAATAAGAGTCCCAAGCTAAGATTTATACACCTGTGCCCAATCTACTCCTCCTCCCCCTAGAGGTGGAACAGAGAAAAAAAAAAAAAAAATGAAAAAGGGTGTTTAAACTCTAACAGTTATCCCACTATGTGCAAAAGAGAAAAACTTACCCAAAATATGAATGTGGGCTATAGGCAGTCGCACCCACTCCACAGATTCACTCTGGGAGTTAAATGCATGGCTTAAGTCGTGGTGTGAGGGGGAAGGGTTTGGGTTTTTAGAGCACTGGGCTGACTTTTCATTGGGGTACAAACTCTATTCTACGGATAATTTGCACCTGAATGGAAGGGGGTCTGCTGTGCTGGGGGAGAGAATCCTGGAAGGGGTGGCTGAGTATTTAAACTAGGTGAGTGGGGGGAGGATAATAAAGTAAAGAAAGCAGACAGTGGTATGGATAGGTTAGAGAGGGGTCAGGACATAATGGCGGGTGGAGAGGAGTCCTGTGGGGGGAGGTTAAGAACAGTGGATAAGGAGATTCATGCGTTACAAACCAGCTGTAAAAATAAATGTAGCCCGAAAAATTGTAATCCCAATAATTAAAAAAATTCCATTAGCCCCAATAACTCAATAACTACAATAAGCCCCATTAACTCAAAAAATACCGTTAGCCCCAATAACTTAAATAACAACGTTAGACGCAATAACGCAAAAAATCCCATTAGCCCCAATAACTTAAATAATAACGTTAGACCCAATAACTCAAAAAATCCCATTAGCCCCAATAACTTAAATAGTACAATTAGCCCTTATAACTCAAAAAATGACATTAACCCCAATAACTCTGAAAATCCCATTAGTGAGACTATATGTGTAAAACTTAATGGAAATGTAAAGTGTATGTTCACAAATGCCAGAAGCCTAGCAAATAAAATGGCGGAGCTTGAGGCCTTGATACTGGAGGAACATATTGATATAGTTGGGGTCACTGAGACATGGCTGGACTCCTCGCATGACTGGGCTGTTAATCTGCAGGGGTTTACATTGTTTCGCAAGGATAGAATGAACAGAAAAGGTGGTGGAGTCTGTCTGTATGTAAGAAGTGGTATGAAAGTCAGTGTGAACGATGCCATAGTGTGTGATGATTCTGAGGAGGTGGAATCACTGTGGGTAGAATTACAAAAGGAGGGAAATACTGAAAAAATAGTATTTGGTGTAATCTACAGACCCCCTAATATCACTGAAGAGATAGAAGTTTGGCTTCATAAACAAATAGAGAGGGCCGCCCGGGCAGGTACAGTGGTAATAATGGGAGATTTTAACTATCCAGATATAGATTGGGGCCGGGGGTTGGCTAAAACTACAAAGGGGAGAAAATTCCTAAATTTATTGCAGGATAATTTTATGGGCCAGTTTGTGGAGGACCCAACAAGAAGTGATACCTTGTTGGATCTGATCATTTCCAACAACGCAGAGCTGGTTGGTAATGTAACTGTGCGGGAAAACCTTGGTAATAGCGACCACAATATAGTTACTTTTGACTTAAAATGTAGAAAACAAAGACAGACGGGGAAGGCAAAAACATATAACTTTAAAAAGGCAAACTTCCCTGGGTTGAGGGCTGCACTACAGGACATAGACTGGGGGGAGGTGTTCTCAAATGCTGATGCAGAAGGTAAATGGGACATCTTTAAATCAACTCTAAATAACTATACAGCTAAATATATACCAAAGGGGAACAAATATAAACGATTAAAACTAAATCCTACATGGCTGACAAATGAGGTTAAAAGAGCAATAAACAACAAAAAAATAGCCTTCAAAAAATACAAATCTGATGGGTCAGCTATAACATTTAAACAGTACAAAGAGCTTAATAAAATCTGTAAAAATGTAATAAAAACAGCAAAAATTCTAAATGAGAGACAGGTGGCCGAAGAAAGCAAAACTAATCCTAAATATTTTTTTAGATATATAAATACAAAAAAACCAAGGACAGAGCATGTAGGACCCCTTAATAATGATAATGGGGAGGTTGTCACGGGCGATCAAGAGAAGGCGGAGCTACTGAATGGGTTCTTTAGTTCTGTATATACTATGGAAGAAGGAGCTGACATTGGTCAGGTCAGTGCTGGTAACACATCATATAATGTATTGAACTGGCTTAATGTAGAGATGGTACAAGGTAAGTTAAGTAAAGTAAATGTAAGCAAATCTCCAGGGCCGGATGGACTACACCCAAGAGTTCTTAGAGAGGTAAGTTCAGTAATATCTGTACCCTTGTTCATGATATTTAGAGATTCTCTGGTGTCTGGTATTGTGCCAAGGGACTGGCGCAAGGCTAATGTTGTACCAATCTTCAAGAAGGGCTCTAGGTCTTCGCCAGGCAATTATAGACCGGTAAGTCTAACGTGCATTGTGGGTAAATTGTTTGAAGGACTTATAAGGGATTACATACAGGAATACATAGGGGATAATAGTATTATAAGTGATAGCCAGCATGGGTTTACTAAGGATAGAAGTTGTCAAACCAATCTAATTTGCTTTTATGAAGAGGTGAGTAGAAGCCTTGACAGAGGAATGGCTGTGGATATAGTGTTTCTGGATTTTGCCAAAGCGTTTGATACTGTCCCTCATAGATGTCTGACAGGTAAGTTAAGGTCTTTGGGTTTGGAAACTTTAGTTTATAACTGGATTGAACACTGGCTCATGGATCGTACCCAGAGAGTGGTGGTAAATGATTCGTACTCTGATTGGTCCCCGGTTATTAGTGGTGTACCCCAAGGTTCAGTACTGGGCCCGCTGCTGTTTAATTTATTTATCAATGATATAGAGGATGGTATTAACAGCTCTGTTTCTATCTTTGCAGATGACACCAAGCTTTGTAGCACGGTACAGTCTATAGAGGATGTGCATAAGTTACAAGATGACTTGGATAGACTAAGTGTCTGGGCATCCACTTGGCAAATGAGGTTCAATGTGGATAAATGTAAAGTTATGCATCTGGGTACTAATAACCTGCATGCGTCGTATGTCTTAGGGGGGATTAAACTGGCAGAGTCACTGGTAGAGAAGGATCTGGGTGTACTTGTAGATCACAGACTACAAAATAGCATGCAATGTCAGGCTGCTGCTTCCAAAGCCGGCAGGATATTGTCATGTATAAAAAGAGGCATGGACTCGAGGGGCAGGGACATTATACTCCCCCTTTATAAAGCATTGGTACGGCCTCACCTGGAATATGCTGTTCAGTTTTGGTCGCCTGTTCATAAAAGGGACACTGCGGAGTTGGAAAGGGTGCAGAGACGCGCGACTAAACTAATATGGGGCATGGAACATCTTAGCTATGAGGAGCGATTAAAGGAGTTACAATTGTTTAGTCTTGAGAAGAGACGTTTAAGGGGGGGATATGATAAACGTATATAAGTATATAAATGGCCCATACAAAAAATATGGAGAAAAACTGTTCCAGGTTAAACCCCCCCAAAGGACGAGGGGGCACTCCCTCCGTCTGGAGAAGAACAGGTTTAGTCTAAAGGGGCGGCACGCCTTCTTTACCGTGAGGACTGTGAATTTATGGAACGGTCTACCTCAGGAACTGGTCACAGCAGGAACAATTAACAGCTTTAAAGCAGGGTTAGATACATTCCTGGAACAAAATAACATTAATGCTTATGCAGAATTATAAAACTACATCCCTTTCCCTTATCCCCTTACATCCTTCCCTTCAATCCCCTGGTTGGACTTGATGGACGTATGTCTTTTTTCAACCATACTAACTATGTAACTATGTAAGATATTTATTTGCATTATGTGTACTGAATTTAGCATGAGGTAAGTACACTGAAGAAATATGAAATGTATTAGTGTTGCTCGCGAATATTCGCAATGCTAATTTTATTTGTGAATATCACATTTGCGAATATTCGCGAATATAGCACTATATATTCGTAATTACGAATATTTTTTTTATTTTTTCACAGTGCACATCACAGTGATCACCCCTCTCTGCTTCCAGCTTGTGTGATGTAAAGAAGGCTCTAATACTACTGTGTGAGACTGGTGTGCGAATTTTCGCTTATGCTAATTTTTGTATATGCTAATTTTCGCATATGTTAATTTCCTCATACACGAATTTTCGCATATGCGAAAATAAAACGAGAATATTGCGAATATGCGAATTTAGCGAATATATGACGAATATTCGTCCATATATTCGCGAATTCGAATATGGCCTATGCCGCTCAACACTAAAATGTACTATATGTACATGAAATTATATGAGATTAGTCTTGGTGTCTTAGGGGAATGTTTCCCTGTGTAGACCTCTGAGACGGATGCAACACCATCTCTTGGCTATCAGGAACTTTGTTTGATGACAACTCTCTGGTGACTTCAGTCCCGGAGGGACCAGCTTGAGGGCTGGGAGCAGGAGTTACATCCCTGTCTGGACTGAGAGATCCCATTGGGATGGGTGAAAGAGGTCCCAAATTTCTTGGAGTTGTACAGACTGGTGCTGAGAGAGGAGACCAAAGACGGTTGTGCCGGAGCTGGACATGGTACACCACAGAACATCGCAGGCTGGTGAGGAGAGAACATAGGAATGTCCATTGATGGAGGAATCCCTTCTCCTGGAACATACTCTCTCACCAGTCTTGCAGCTGGAGGAGCAGGAGGAGGTGGCTCTGGTAAGTCCTTTTTAAGACACAATTTGATTCAATTCCTGTGGACGATCTGTGGTTCAAACCCATTTTTCTGCACTTCATATACATCTGTGTCAGGATACGGCACTGCAGTGATGGTATAAGGCTCCGTCTCTCAGAGGGAGTCTAGCTTATGCGTCCTGGGAAATTTTCTAAGCCACACTTTGTCTCCTAGTTGTAAGGGTTTGGCTGAAGCATGCCGATTCTAATCCTTCTGTTACCGACCCTGGGCCTCGCCCATTTTCTTTTCAATGATTTCTCTAGCTTCCTCAATTGTTCAACGGTGTTCAGAGACTCAATCTTGTGAGGCCTGTGGGAAGTTGTTGAAAGGTGCCTGCAGTCCAAAGGCCCTGTCTTTTGGAAGTTGGCCATGTCGTCTTATCATAAGGAAGAAAAGAGTGTACCCTGTGGAGCAATGGATAGTATTATTGTAGATTTTTAGCAGCTCTGGCAGAAGTCGGGGCCATTCTTTGTGTTTGGAGACTGACGCGGCTCGTAGCATATGAATGAACACCTGGTTGATCCTTTCACATTAGCCATTTCCCTGGGGATGATAAGCTGTTGTCCCGAGTTTCTTGCAATCATAAAACTGGCATAGTTCTTGAAACAGCTGGGCTTCAAACACCGTCCCTCGATCCGTGAGGACCAACTCCGGACACTCCAGGGTCTGGACCTAGTGAGTATAAAACATCTGCACAGCAGTCTTCGCAGGGAGGTCCCCGACGAGGACTACTACTACCCATTTAGAATAATGATACACCATGGTCAAAGCGTAAGTGTAGCCAGAGCGAGTAGAGGACAACTTCACATGGTCCAAGGCGACCATCTGGTTAGGTCTTTCCGTGTGGATGGGGTGAAGGGGTGCTCTCGCATCCTTGTGGAGGTTCTTGGTGACATTGCAGACTGTACATTCGGCACACCACTTCTCAATATCTCTGCCAATTCCCACCCAGTAGAACCTTCTTCTGATGGTGGCTTCGGTTTTATGAATTCCAAAGTGTCCTGACTGGTCGGGATACGCATTAAGGACCATGGCTGCATCTCTTCTAGGGATCAGAATTTGGTGCAGGTGCTCTACGGAGACTGACTGGATCTAAAGAGTTTCTGTACAGAAGTCCTTTGTGAAGAAACAGGCAATTTCGTTGTCGCCACAACCGCTTTAGTTCAAAGTCACCCTGCGACCTGCGTACATGGGTTGATACATTCTTCTGGAGCAAGTAATTCAGGAGATCCCCCATGACTCGGCTCTCATCTTGCAGAGTCTTCCAAGTGTACAGGTCCTCGGGAACCTTGGTCAGCTCAGGCTCATCACCCACTTGGGTGGTCAGAGCATTCTGGCTCTCAAACCTTTGGTAGAAGGGGGGAACCTCTACATCTTCCCACACGTCCTCAACGGATGGTTCTTCACCAGGAGCCATATGGGAGAGTGCATCAGCGTTGCTATTGGATTTACCACTTCTGTACTTGATATTGAAGTCATAGTTGGCCAATCTAGAGGCCCAACGCTGTTCTATGGCTCCTAACTTCGCAGTGTTCTGGTGCGCCAGTGGGTTGTTATGCGTATACACGGTGAAAGGGGAGGCTGCCAGATAGTCCTTGAACTTCTCGGTGACCACCCAGACTAGGGCAAGGAGCTCCAACTTAAAAGAACTGTAGTTGGCGTAATTCTTCTCCGCTCCTCTCAGATGCCTGCTAGCATAGGCTATCACCCTTTCTTTACCTTCTTGGACCTGGGATAGGACAGCTCCCAGACCTTCAAAGCTGGCATCGGTGTACAGCCTGAATGGATGACCATAATCAGGAAACGCCAGGATGGGAGGCTCAGTGAGTAGGTATTTCAGAGCCTGGAACGCTGTTTCTTGTTCTTCCGCCCAATGAATCAGGATTCTTCCATTATAGTTCTCCTTCGGGGTACCCCGGAGAAGTCCTATAAGGGGTCCAGCAATTTGGGGAAAGTGCGGGATAAAGCGCCGGTAGTAGCCAGCGAATCCGAGGAAGCTTCTGATGTCGCGCACAGTGAGTGGGGTAGGCCAGTTCTTTACGACACTCACTTTTTCAGGATCAGGTTGAACCCCTTTGGCACTGACTACATGTCCAAGATAGTGAACTCGTTGCTTTAATAGATGGCATTTAGAGGGCTTGACCTTTGACCCATGCTGGATTAGGACTTGAAATACCTCCTTCAAATGGCCCAGATGCTCTTGGTAAGTCCTGGAATATACAATGACATCGTCCAGATACAGGAGTATACTCTGGAAGTTGAGATGTCCAAGGCATCGTTCCATTAAGCGTTGGATGGTGGTAGGTGCGTTGCACAATCCAAAGGGCATGCTCTTGAACTCTAAGAGCCGCATCGGGGTCACATATGCCGTCTTCTCACGATCTTCTTCTGCCATCGGTACCTACCAGTATCCACTGGTCAGGTCTAGGGTTGAAAAATTTACTGCTTTGGGATCAGCTGCCTGAGATTCTTCTATTCTAGGTAGGGGGTAGGCATCTTTGTGAGTGACATCATTTAACTTCCTGTAATTCACACAGAAGCGGATGGTCCCATCTTTTTTCTTGGCAAGGACCAAGGGAGCAGCCCAAGGACTTTGGCTCTTCCGGATGACGTCAGCTTCTTTCATCTCCAGCAACATCTTCTTCATGGTCTGGTACATACCAGGTGCCACTGGGCGATGTCTTTCCTTAATTGGGGGACAATTGCCTGTTAGGATCCGATGCTTTATCATCGTGGTCCGGCCAAAGTCAATGGGGTGTTTGCTGAAGGCCTCGTGATGCTGTTTAGCCACTTGGATGACCCAACCTGATCTCTGGGGGTATCTTCGTCCCCAATTTGCAACTGGGCCCACCGGGGTTTGGGATGGCTCCTGTGGGCCCCATGGGCAATCTGAGCGGTCTTTTGTCTGGCTACTTGCGGCTTTGACAACACATCCTTGGCTTCCAAATAATAGAACTGGGCAACAGGAGTGTACTTGGGGAGCCTGGTAGCGACATCCGATAGGTTAACCACTGGAACAGGGACTCTTCCATTTGTCACTGTCACGAAACTCCTTGCTGCACGTACCAGAGGGTAGTCTTCCAGTTGCATTGGTTCTAACAAGGCTTGGTAATCTTGATTCTTCACCCCTGGTCGGGCATGGCACCAAATGATAGTCTCTGTCTGTGCTTAAAGGGTTACAGACCGCATATCTTGGATTCTCACACGACAGATCTCCCCTCAGCGGTTGACGAATTTCTGCTCTGCTTGGAGTGTCTTCAGATGGTGTTGCGCAGCTCGTTGGCCTGAGGGTGACGTGAGGTAGAAAGGCATGCAATGACCCTGCAATCTCTTCAAAACAGTGTTTTATGATGTTCATTCCTAAGATAAACTCGGCTGCACTCTTATCATTAACATTTGTAACAACAACACCTTGTCCTTTAAGGACATATTTCCCCACTTGTATCGTGGGCTCCCAGTATCCATGCCTGGGAACTGGTTTCCCATTCCCCGCAACCACCTTAAAATCCACATCATCGGGTTGACACAATATTTCAGGCCCCCAATATTTATAAAATACTTCTTGGGGAATAGTGGATACTTGGGACCCCGTGTCTATCAAGGCCTCTAACTTGACCTCCTCAACCATAATTTTCACATAAGGGCACGGGGCAAAATACATGGAAAAACCTGTCTTGGTACCGGTTGATTATGGACCTTCAGTAGTTATTCCTGGGGTGCGGTCCTCGACCCCAGGGGATGCCCGTTTAAAGCCCAACATTGACTCTTCCAGTGTCCCGTTTTATTACAGTTGCTACAAACAGGTCGCTGAGTCCCAGGTGGTCTAACAGGGGAATAATTAGTTGGATTGACAGGACGGGAGCAGGTTTTTTAGGTGGAAGTGTCTCGGACTTGGGTGAACTAGACATGCCCACCATTTTCTTAAAAGCTTTAGTCAGCTGATCAATGTCCTGACGCACACTCTGTAGGTCTGTAGTCCCAGGGCTAGCAGGGGCATATGCAACAACTGGTGGTGAGGGCGATAGTGGTTGGGCAGAGGCCCCTAATGTCTCAGCAGAAGGGGCACAAACTTCCTCTGCCTCGGGCCCTGACTCAATAACCTTGATTGCTGGTGGAGAACGATATATGGGGATTCTGCACCTCCAGCATCCTAAATTGAGCCTTAACCCATTTATTCTGCACCCCATCTATGAATCTGTCCATTAGTACCTTGTTACCCTGCTCGGGCGTAATGCCGTCTAATTTCTGTACAGTTTCCAAGGCATTTTGTAATGTCACAGCATATGCCCGAAGGGTCTTACCTGGCTTCTGACGTTGTTCGTACAACCTTAGCCGTACCTCAGAGGGGGAGTGACTCTTGAACACTTGATAGAGCCCCTCAAAAATCTGCTCCACTGTAGCCTTGTTGGCAGCTGGCCAGGTGCAGACCTCTTCCAATGCAGGCCCCTGTAGCTGTCCCAAAAGTAGCTGCACCTGCTGATTAGGGGGAAAAGAATAAAACACAAAAAGACTCTGTATCTTCTCCTTTAAGTCCCCCCGGGTGAAGGGATCCCCATTGTAGTTGGGAAGGACTGGATTCCCCAAGAAGACAGGTGTGGCTACAGGAGCTCCTAAGTTAAGACGTTGAACCGGAGGTGAAGAAGGCAGCATCCTTCTTGTTTGTGGTGGTGACCCCTCCTGGGGTCGCAGGAGCGCTATCATCCTGCTGGGTAGGTGGTGGTACGGGTGCTGCAGGTGGCACTGGCGCTGTAGGCTCTGACATCTTGATTTAAGGCATTGGCCCCTTAAATGCAGCTTGGGTGCGCTGGCCCTTTCAATCAAGTAGCTGTGCTCTGATCTGGAACTTGAGTGCGGTGATCTGGAACTTGAGAGCGTTAACCTGGAACTTGAGTGTGATGACTGGTAACTTGAGTGCGTTGATATAAGACTTGAGCGCAGCGATCTGACACCTGAGAGCTTTATATTGTGCTGTCTCTTTAAGGACTTTAGGTGGCTGCAGCACTTTGCGCTTTTTTCGCTACGCTGACTGCGCCTTTATGTAGGATTTCTGTCTGAGGCTCAACCAAAATGGCCGCCGTGGCTTCGGAGACCTTGGTGGGCGGAGCTGCAGGATCGGCGCTGACTTTAACCCCGTCTGGTGAGGATTGTAACTCCGCTGTAACCTTCACCTCCCCTTATTTTTCGTGCGCACTTCTTACACACAGTAATATAAGCACATTCCCATACACTTGTGTGCGCACAGTTATTCGCGGCTTGGGAAATCTTTTCACAGTACATTAATCACAGTTCTTAATGGGGGGGTACACTTTAACTGTGACAACAGCTGTAGGCACACACACCCGTATCCTGTTTGTGACGCCAAAAAGCTATGTGGTAGCTTGGGGGGTGTAGGGTAAACAGCGGTGATGCTGAGTAGTGTTGCAGGGTCTAGCATTAACCCTTGAATGTCGTGACGCCAGGGTGCGGGTTCCTCTCTGTATACGTATATCCTACCGCCACCCGTCCCAGGAACGATAAGGAGGAATAAAGGATTGTCCACAGCTGGAATTGTAATAAACTTGAAATAACTTTACTGCAGATTTTATGCAGGATGCAATTAACAACAGTCTTTACAAGAGGACCAGAATTTAGGCTCCTCACAGGTTGGCTAGGGCTATGTAGGAAATAAGCTTTGATTCCTATCTATACACTGTTCTACTGGATTTAGGGGTATGTTTAGGTCCAGCAGTCACGTAGGATTAGCAGGATGGAGTTGGATTAAACTCACGGTTTAGGAAGGTGCGGAATTGGTAGGCTTCAGGCCTAGATTATTTTGCAGAATTGTACGAAGCTGTTACTGCTTTTTCAGCACAGGAACAAGAGAGCGATTATTGGCTAACAGTGCCCTTATATCTCAAGGGGCAGGATCAAAGCTTATTGGTTCTCCAAACCTGTCAGTCCTAGTACAAAGGATTCTGGTTACATCATATGACCTCCTCACATGACCCAAAAGGTCCTTAACCTTAGCATAACGGAATTATTAAATATCACATGACCTACGGTCCTGTACATTACTTATACCATTAGAAAATATATTAATTATATACATTTTTAAAGACATTATGAGGCAACTAGGGGTTAACCCACCAAGAACAGCAGGAACAATTAACAGCTTTAAAACAGGATTAGATACATTCCTGGAACAAAATAACATTAATGCTCATGAAGAAATATAAAATTCCATCCCTTCCCCAATATCGCGCCACACCCCTACCCCTTAATTCCCTGGTTGAACTTGATGGACATATGTCTTTTTTCGACCGTACTAACTATGTAACTATGTAACTAAGAGAGCCCTATCAGCACAGAGGAACCCTGACTATGGGGACCTACGACTAAGGTACGGGACCAAGTCCAGTACCGGGACACCACATAACATCACTATGATGTGTGCAAGCAATGAGATTATTGGGTGACCTGCTACCATTACAGAGGTAAATACTGATAAGGGCCCTGATTGGATAGTGGAATGCTTATCAGGCCAGATAAGGGATACCTAAATAAACCATTACCAACATGAGATAAGGTAAGATAAGGTAGCCAGGGGGCCCTGAGATCGGCGGATATGCTAACATGTATTGATAGCATAGAAGGAAAGGAAAGTAAACCGACAGTAGCCCAGGATAAACATTTAGACAAACAGCCCAAATTAGACAACTACACGAACAGTAGCTCAGGATTAAAGAGAGTAAGTGTGCCAGCAGATGAGGTGGTGTACTTACATATATGAGTTACTCGAACACTACGCGGTTTGTGCGGAAGCTCAGTGCGGCCGAGCGCATTATATAGTTACATAGTTACATAGTTAGTACGGTCGAAAAAAGACATATGTCCATCAAGTTCAACCAGGGAATTGAGGGGTAGGGATGTGGCGCGATATTGGGGAAGGGATGAGATTTTATATTTCTTCATAAGCATTAATCTTATTTTGTTCCAGGAATGTATCTAATCCTGTTTTAAAGCTGTTAATTGTTCCTGCTGTGACCAGTTCCTGAGGTAGACCGTTCCATAATTTCACAGTCCTCACGGTAAAGAAGGCGTGTCGCCCCTTGAGACTAAACTTTTTCTTCTCCAGACGGAGGGAGTGCCCCCTCGTCCTTTGGGGGGGTTTAACCTGGAACAGTTTTTCTCCATATTTTTTGTATGGGCCATTAATATACTTATATACGTTTATCATATCCCCCCTTAAACGTCTCTTCTCAAGACTAAACAATTGTAACTCCTTTAATCGCTCCTCATAGCTAAGATGTTCCATGCCCCATATTAGTTTAGTCGCGCGTCTCTGCACCCTTTCCAACTCCGCAGTGTCCCTTTTATGGACAGGTGACCAAAACTGAACAGCATATTCCAGGTGAGGCCGTACCAATGCTTTATAAAGGGGGAGTATTATGTCCCTGTCCCTTGAGTCCATGCCTCTTTTGATACATGACAATATCCTGCCGGCTTTGGAAGCAGCAGCCTGACGTTGCATGCTTTTCTGTAGTCTGTGATCTACAAGTACACCCAGATCCTTTTCTACCAGTGACTCTGACAGTTTAATCCCCCCTAAGACATACGACGCATGCAGGTTATTAGTACCCAGATGCATAACTTTACATTTATCCACATTGAACCTCATTTGCCAAGTGGATGCCCAGACACTTAGTCTATCCAAGTCATCCTGTAACTTATGCACATCCTCTATAGACTGTACCGTGCTACAAAGCTTGGTGTCATCTGCAAAGATAGAAACAGAGCTGTTAATACCATCCTCTATATCATTGATAAATAAATTAAACAACAGCGGTCCCAGTACTGAACCTTGGGGTACACCACTAATAACCGGGGACCAATCAGAGTACGAATCATTGACCACCACTCTCTGGGTACGATCCATGAGCCAGTGTTCAATCCAGTTACAAACTAAAATTTCCAAACCCAAAGACCTTAACTTACCTGTCAGACGTCTATGAGGGACAGTATCAAATGCTTTAGCAAAATCCAGAAACACTATATCCACAGCCATTCCTCTGTCAAGGCTTCTACTCACCTCTTCATAAAAGCAAATTAGATTGGTTTGACAACTTCTATCCTTAGTAAACCCATGCTGGCTATCACTTATAATACAATTATCCCCTATGTATTCCTGTATGTAATCCCTTATAAGTCCTTCAAACAATTTACCCACAATGCACGTTAAACTTACCGGTCTATAGTTTCCTGGGGAAGACCTAGAGCCCTTTTTGAAGATTGGCACCACATTCGCCTTGCGCCAGTCCCTTGGCACAATACCAGACACCAGAGAATCTCTAAATATCATGAACAGGGGTACAGATATTACTGAACTTACCTCTCTAAGAACTCTTGGGTGTAGTCCATCCGGTCCTGGGGATTTGCTTACATTTATATCACTTAACTTACCTTGTACCATCTCTACATTAAGCCAGTTCAGTACATTACATGATGTGTTACCAGCACTGACCTGGCCAATGTCAGCTCCTTTTTCCATAGTGTATACAGAACTAAAGAACCCATTCAGTAGCTCCGCCTTCTCTTGATCGCCTGTGACAACCTCCCCATTATCATTATTAAGGGGTCCTACATGCTCTGTCCTTGGTTTTTTTGCATTTATATATCTAAAAAAATATTTAGGATTAGTTTTGCTTACTTTGGCCACCTGTCTCTCATTTTGAATTTTTGTTGTTTTTATTACATTTTTACAGATTTTATTAAGCTCCTTGTACTGTTTAAATGTTATAGCTGACCCATCAGATTTGTATTTTTTGAACGCAATTTTTTTGTTGTTTATTGCTCTTTTAACATCATGTGTCAGCCATGTAGGATTTAGTTTTAATCGTTTATATTTGTTCCCCTTTGGTATATATTTAGCTGTATAGTTATTTAGAGTTGATTTAAAGATGTCCCATTTACCTTCTGTATCAGTATTTGAGAACCCCTCCCCCCAGTCTATGTCCTGTAGTGCAGCCCTCAGCCCAGGGAAATTTGCCTTTTTAAAGTTATATGTTTTTGCCTTCCCCGCCTGTCTTTGTTTTCTACATTTTAAGTCAAAAGTAACTATATTGTGGTCGCTATTACCAAGGTTTTCCCGCACAGTTACATTACCAACCAGCTCTGCGTTGTTGGAAATGATTAGATCCAACAAGGCATCACTTCTTGTTGGGTCCTCCACAAACTGGCCCATAAAATTATCCTGCAATAAATTTAGGAATTGTCGCCCCTTTGTAGTTTTAGCCAACCCCGGACCCCAATCTATATCTGGATAGTTAAAATCTCCCATTATTACCACTGTACCTGCCCGGGCGGCCCTCTCTATTTGTTTATGAAGCCGAACTTCTATCTCTTCAGTGATATTAGGGGGTCTGTAGATTACACCAAATACTATTTTTTCAGTATTTCCCTCCTTTTGTAATTCTACCCACAATGATTCCACATCCTCAGAATCATCACACACTATGGCATCGTTCACACTGACTTTCATACCACTTCTTACATACAGACAGGCTCCACCACCTTTTCTGTTCATTCTATCCTTGCGAAACTATGTAAACCCCTGCAGATTGACAGCCCAGTCATGCGAGGAGTCCAGCCATGTCTCAGTGACCCCAACTATATCAATATGTTCCTCCAGTATCAAGGCCTCAAGCTCCCCCATTTTATTTGCCAGGCTTCTGGCATTTGTGAACATACACTTTACATTTCCATCCTTTATGCTATTGGGGTTAAGGGGATTCAAGGGTGTAAGTTTTATTTTCCTATGAAGCCTAATCCTATTAACTATTCTAACCCCTCCCTCCGCTCCACCCCCAGGTACATTTATAATTCCCACCTCTCTATCTACACTATCTTCCCCCTCTTTGCTGTAGGTTCCCTCCCCCCAAGTCCCTAGTTTAAACACTCCTCCACCCTTCTAGCCATCTTCTCCCCAAGCAAAGCTGCACCCTCCCCATTGAGGTGCAGCCCGTCCCTACGGTAGAGCCGGTAACCGACAGCGAAGTCAGCCCAGTTCTCCATGAACCCAAACCCTTCCTTCCTACACCAGCTTCTGAGCCACTTGTTTACCTCCCTGATCTCCCGCTGCCTCTCTGGTGCGGCTCGTGGTACTGGTAGTATTTCAGAAAAGACTACCTTGGAGGTCCTTGCCTTAAGCTTGCGGCCTAAGTCCCTGAAATCATTTTTAAGGACACTCCACCTACCTCTTACTTTGTCATTGGTGCCAATATGTACCATGACTGCTGGGTCCTCTCCAGCCCCGCCCAACAACCTGTCAACCCGATCCGCGATGTGCCGAACTCGTGCACCAGGCAGACAACACACTGTTCGGCGATCCCGGTCTTTGTGACAGATTGCCCTGTCTGTCCCCCTAATAATTGAGTCCCCCACCACTAGTACATGTCTGGCCTGCCCTGTACTCCTCCCTCCCTCCTTACTGGAGCAGACACCACCCTGGCGGTCAGAGGCGGTATCCTGCTGCAGTTCTGCTAGCTCTGTAATGGCATCCCCCTCATCTGCCAAGCGGGCAAACTTGTTGGGGTGTGCCAGTTCAGGACTAGCCTCCCTGACACTTTTTCCCCTACCCCTCTTTCTAACTGTAACCCAGCTAACTGCCTGACTGTCCTGCAACTCCGTCCCACTGTCCTCCCCACCTCTATTCCCGAGAGTGCCTGCTCAGTGAGCAGGAGACTCCTCTCCATGTTGTTAATGCTTCTCATTGTTGCCAGTCGCCCCTCTAGATGCAGGATCTGGGCTTCCAAATGAACAACTAGCACACATCTCGCACAACAATATGCACCCTCAAACTGTTGTTCAAGGATTGCATACATTGAACAGGATGTACATTGGACTGCATTTTCCAACATGGAGGCCATCTAATTATGGGGATATTATGTAAGGGGCGACCGGATGTGCGTCACAAGGTGGCGCACCAGTCACGTGTGCGTGTCAACCCTGAAACGCATGCCGGTGCCTGCACAGATGAGGCAGTGCAGGGGGAGGCATCAGAGCAATGTGTGTATCTGTTGCCTTCGGCACTTGCGCAGTTAGGGCAGTGCCAGAACATCGATGGAGAATGGTGCATAATATTAAAGAGTTAAGCAATACATATCATTGCCATCACCCTGATAACTATTTTCAGGGAGGACTTGCGATATAAAAACGTGATAAGATGCACATACATGATATGAGGTGTATAAACTATGACAGTGCACCAATATGGTAGAAAGGTAAACAGATGAGGGACCGGTTAGGGTATGGTGTGCTAGGCAGCTAATATACCAAAGTAAGTGGTAAATCTAAATAAATGAAATTGAATAAATGAAATTCTTGAAAAGAGGATACAAAGGGATGTGGAAACGTTATCACAAGTTGAAATGGCAAGTTTAGTCTATAAAACTTGTGAAATTAAGATATTCATTGAGGCCGTGTTGAAAAACTGTATCTAGCTTGAAAATCCATCACGTCTCTTTTTTGAGTCAGGATTTTGTCAACGTTTCCTCTCTGGGGATAGGGTTGTATCACCTCATGGGCCTGGAATTGAAGCACAGTAGATTTTCCTCTGTGTAGGGTATTCACATGTCTGGCTATTGGTTTATCTCTGTTATTATTAATGTCATGGAATGAGCGGTTCAGGGTAGTGTCAAAATATTGGTTGTCAGTTTTGACAAATTGACAGGCTCTGCATTTCTCGCATCTGAACGTGCCATTCCTTCTTTGTAGTAACCAGTTAGTTTGTGTTTGAGGGGGCGTATAGTGGCTGGATACTAGTCTATCACCAATGTTACATCCTCTTCTGAAAGCAATAAGAGGGTAGGGGCTGACTGCTTCCTTTAGGTCTGGGTCCATCTTGAGGATGTCCCAATGTTTACTGATGATGGTACGTACCTCCTTGGATGCGCAGTCGAAGGTAACAATGATGCAGGCGAAGGTGTTATCTTCGTCCTTCTTGCAGGGGCTGAGGAGGGGGAGCTAGCATCCTGTAGGGAAATGTCCAGGTGTTTTTTTGGATAGCCACGTTCCTGAAAAGGGGAGTATAGCTTGGCCACTTCTTGCTGAAAAACTGCTTTAGACAAGCAATTTCTATGGATTCTGAGGAACTGGCCTCTTGGGATTTCTCTCTGTAGGGGGAAAGGATGAAAGCTTTGCAAGCTCAAAAAATTATTGCCCGCCGTTGGTTTCCGATGAGTGTTGAGTGTTGTCTCAATTTGTCCTTGGCCATTTTTGTAGATTAGGACATCAAGAAACGAAAGTTGGGACTCATGGATCTCCGATGTGAAGAAAAGACCAATTTCATTCTGATTTAGGAATGTGATGAAGTGGTTGAATTGTGATTTGGAGCATGACCAAATGATGAATACATCTTCAATGTACCTGGTCCATAGGACAATGTATTTGGTCCAATTAGCTGCTGAGTCACTGAAAATAATGGTGTATTCCCACCAGCCCGGGGTAAGGTTGGCATAGCTGGGGGCACATGGTGCTCCCCATAGCCGTACCCCTGAGCTGGTGGTAGAAGGTAGAATCAAATAAGAAGTAGTTATGGGTCAATATGAACTGTTGGAGATTGAGGATTAATCTATTGGGGGTGTGGAGATGATTACTTTTGGTATCTAGGTAGTAAGATACTGCTCTCAGACTGATGCTGTGAATAATCGAACTGTACAGAGCGTCCACATCAATGGAGGCTAGGTACCAGGACTCTTCAAGAGGTATCCCTTCTAGTTTGCATAGTAAATCCATTGTGTCCCTTGGGTAGGAGGGTAGTGCTGTGACGAATGATCGCAGCATAACATCGACATATATGCCAATGTTTTGGGATAAACTATCTACCCTGGATACAATTGGTCTGCAATTTGTGGCAATCCTTTATGGACCTTGGGGAGGCCATAGAAGGTTGCAATCCTCGGGTGACTAGGATACAAATATTCAAATTCCTTTCTGTCAATCAGGTGTTCATGTAATGCTGCATTCAGAATAGATAGGAGTTCTCTCCTGCCACAGTCGGATCCTGTCTCAATTTGGTATAATTTGTGTAATTTTCAATGATGGAAAGGCACTTTACTTAAAGGCTTGCGGTACATCCATTGAACAGTAACAGTCTCATTCAAACAATCTCCATACACTTCAGTGACTGACAGTTGTTGCGGACCTTGACTTTTGTTATAAGTCTCAGAATTCAGGGTAATTTGCTAAGATCCCTCTGGATTTAGGGGATAGATATGGTTCGTGATCTTGCAGAGTGCTTAGGGACTGATACACTCACAGTTTTGTAATGATCAGCCGTCGCCGCAAGGCTTGGGCCTAAACTCACTGATGACAGCGGCGCAGATCCTTCTCTAACAACAGCCCACGAGGAAAGAGAGCAAACAATGGCCGCCGCTCCCTTATATGGGCAGGGCCGCTTTGATTGGTCCGAATAACTGTCACTCACCGTTACAAGGATTGATGGGTGCAATACGTCATAGGGACCTCCAAAGGTCCTTAAGCAAAAACCATAGAGTTTACCTGATCACATGACCTGCAGGTAATTAACCAATTATATACATTTGTACAATTATATTTATATAAATCCTGAATAACCTGTTAGATTACTAATACCAAGATGAGAGGTGACAAGGGGCGGACTAGATAAGAAGGACCCCGACGTCCTAGGGACTCTGGCTATGGGGACCTCTGTACAGGTACCGTATAGGATGCGGTATCGGGACACCACATTTGTATTTATGCCTTATGTATGTATGTATGTATGTATATATATATATATATATATATTCATAATGCATAAATACAAACATCATACATATATAATACATACATACATAATATATACATATGCACATCATACATCAATACATCATACATCCATAATACACATCATACATACATACATACATAATACACACCATACATACATATTACACACATCATACATACATTCCACCCCCCTCCTGTCCTCGGTCGCCTTACCCCCAGTTTGTGCACTTTTCTCACCTGCGGCAGCCATGTTGGGGTCAGAGGCCGGGTGCGTGCACTCCCATCTGCTGCAAACTTTGCACCATAGCCCACTTCTTCCTCACGCCAAGGAATGGACACTCGGCTCCAGGAGTTGCGGTCAGGATCATCCCAGGAGGTGGAAGGAGACGTGCGCAGCTGCAGGGCAGCCCCTGCGCCTGCCGTTAGCGCAGCAGTGTGCGCGGCCTGGAAAGGGGGATAGAGCTGACTGGAGGAAGGGGGGATAGAGCGGCCAGAGGGCGGGGGGGATAGAGCGGCCGGAGGACGGGGGGGATAGAGCGGCCATAACCAAAAATTAAAACAAAATAATTACATTTTTTGACATTCCGCCAAGACAGTTGGCCCGGCCAACCGGTGTGCCCTGAAAGGCATCCATGGCGAACTATGGCTACGTGCCCACAGAGGGGGCTCGGCGTGCCACCTGTGGCACGCGTGCCATAGGTTCGCCATCACTGTCCTATAGGGACCTATGAGCTTGCAATGGCATGGCAACAAGCTGTGTAATTGGCGGTTGATTGCTCCAGCCTGTAACTCAGGCATGGAGCAATCAATCGGAGCCCGGAAGCCGACGGAAGAAGGTAGGGACCTTCTTCTCTCCGGGTAGCTGATCGGGGGCATCGCAATTTTATCACGATGACCCCGATCAGCCCGACTGAGCAGCCGGGAAGCATTTACTTTCACTTTCGATGCGGCACTCAGCTTTGAGCGCCGCATTGGAAGGGTTAATAGCGCATGGCCGAACGATCGCGGCCGCGCGCTATTAGCCGTGGGTCCCAGCTGTGAATAGGCGCCGGGACCATCCCGCTATGACGCCGGGACCCCGCGTTATAGACAGGGACCGGACTTAGGACATACTCATACGTCCTAAGTCCTTAACCCCTTAAGGACCAGGCCATTTTATACCTTAAGGACCGGAGCGTTTTTTGCAATTCTGACCACTGTCACTTTAAACATTAATAACTCTGGAATGCTTTTAGTTATCATTCTGATTCTGAGATTGTTTTTTTCGTGACATATTCTACTTTAACTTAGTGGTAAAATTTTATGGTAACTTGCATCCTTTCTTGGTGAAAAATCCCAAAATTTGATGAAAAAAATGAAAATTTAGCATTTTTCTAACTTTGAAGCTCTCTGTTTGTAAGGAAAATGGATATTCAAAATATATTTTTTTGGGGTTCACATATACAATATGTCTACTTTATGTTTGCATCATAAAATTTATGAGTTTTTACTTTTGGAAGAAATCAGAGGGCTTCAAAGTTCAGCAGCAATTTTGAAATTTTTCACAAAATTTTCAAACTCACTATTTTTCAGGGACCAGTTCAGGTTTGAAGTGGATTTGAAGGGTCTTCATATTAGAAATACCCCATAAAATACCCCATTATAAAAACTACACCCCCCAAAGTATTCAAAATGACATTCAATAAGTGTATTAACCCTTTAGGTGTTTCACAGGAATAGCAGCAAAGTGAAGGAGAAAATTCAAAATCTTAATTTTTTACACTCGCATGTTCTTGTAGACCCAATTTTTGAATTTTTGCAAGGGGTAAAAAGGAGAAAATTTTTACTTGTATTTGAAACCCAATTTCTCTCGAGTAAGCACATACCTCATATGTCTATGTTAATTGTTCGGCGGGCGCAGTAGAGGGCTCAGAAGGGAAGGAGCGACAAATGGTTTTTGGGGGGCATGCCGCATTTAGGAAGCCCCTATGGTGCCAGGACAGCAAAAAAAAAACATGGCATACCATTTTGGAAACTAGACCCCTCAGGGAACGTAACAAGGGGTAAAGTGAACCTTAATACCCTACAGGTGATTCACGACATTTGCATATGTAAAAAAATATATATATTTTTTTTACCTAAAATGCTTGGTTTCCCAAAAATTTTACATTTTTAAAAAGGGTAATAGCGGAAAATACCCCCCAAAATTTGAAGCCCAATTTCTCCCGATTCAGAAAACACCCCATATGGGGGTGAAAAGTGCTCTGCTGGCGCACTACAGGTCTCAAAAGAGAAGGAGTAACATTTGGCTTTTTGAAAGCAAATTTTGCTCTGGGGGCATGCCGCATTTAGGAAGCCCCTATGGTGCCAGAACAGCAAAAAAAAACACATGGCATACCATTTTGGAAACTAGACCCCTCGGGGAACGTAACAAGGGGTAATGTGAACCTTAATACCCTACAGGTGTTTTATGACTTTTGCATATGTAAAAAAATATATATTTTTTTTACCTAAAATGCTTGGTTTCCCAAAATTTTTACAATTTTAAAAAGGGTAATAGCAGAAAATACCCCCCAAAATTTGAAGCCCAATTTCTCCCGATTCAGAAAACACCCCATATGGGGGTGAAAAGTGCTCTGCTGGCACACTACAGGTCTCAGAAGAGAAGGAGTCACATTTGGCTTTTTGAAAGCGAATTTTGCTCTGGGGGCATGCCGCATTTAGGAAGCCCCTATGGTGCCAGGACCGCAAAAAAAAAAACCACATGGCATACCATTTTGGAAACTAGACAACTCGGGAAACGTAACAAGGGGTAATTTGAACCTTAATACCCTACAGGTGTTTCACGACTTTTGCTTATGTAAAAAAATATATATATTTTTTTACCTAAAATGCTTGGTTTCCCAAAAATTTTACATTTTTTAAAAGGGTAATAGCAGAAAATACCCCCCAAATTTGTTAGGCAATTTCTCCCGAGTACGGAGATACCCCATATGTGACCCTAAACTGTTGCCTTGAAATACGACAGGGCTCCAAAGTGAAAGCGCCATGCGCATTTGAGGCCTAAATTAGGGATTGCATAGGGGTGGACATAGGGGTATTCTACGGCAGTGATTCCCAAACAGGGTGCCTCCAGCTGTTGTAAAACTCCCAGCATGCCTGGACAGTCAGTGGCTATCTGGTAATACGGGGAGTAGTTGTTTTGCAACAGCTGGAGGCTCCGTTTTGGAAACAGTGGCGTACCAGACGTTTTTCATTTTTATTGGGGAGGGGAGGGGGGCTGTGTAGGGGTATGTGTCTACGTAGTGTTTTTTACTTTTTATTTTATTGTGTGTTAGTGTAGTGTTTTTAGGGTACAGTCGCACGGGCGGGGGTTCACAGTAGTTTCTCGCTGGCAGTTTGAGCTGCGGCAGAAATTTTGCCGCACCTCAAACTTGCAGCCGGATACTTACTGTAATCCTCTGCCCATGTGAGTGTACCCTGTACATTCACATTAGGGGGGGGGACATCCAGCTGTTGCAAAACTACAACTCCCAGCATGTACGGTCTATCAGTGCATGCTGGGAGTTGTAGTTTTGCAACAGCTGGAGGTACACTGGTTGTGAAACACCGAGTTTAGTAACAAACTCAGTGTTTTGCAACCAGTGTGCCTTCAGCTGTTGCAAAAGCTACAACCCCCAGCATGTACGGACAGCGGAAGGGCATGCTGGGTGTTGTAGTTATGACACAGCTGGAGGCATACTATTTTGGCTGGGGATGCTGGGGATTGTAGTTATGCAACAGCTTGAGACACACTGGTTTGCTACTTAACTCAGTGTGCCATCAGCTGTTGCAAAACTACAACTCTCAGCAGTCACCGACAGCCAACGGGCATGCTGGGAGTTGTAGTTATGCAACCACCAGATGCACCACTACAACTCCCAGCATGCACTTTAGCTGATTGTGCAAGCTGGGAGTTGTAGTTATACAACAGCTGAAGGTACACTTTTCCATAGAAAGAATGTGCCTCCAGCTGTTGCAAAACTACAAGTCCCAGCATGCCCATAAGGGAATGCTGGGAGTTGTGGTGGTCTGCCTCCTGCTGTTGCATAACTACAGCTCCCAGCATGCCCTTTTTGCATGCTGGGAGCTGTTGCTAAGCAACAGCAGGAGGCTGTCACTCACCTCCAACGATCCTCGCCGCACAGGTCAGTCCCTTGTCGTCGCCGCCGCCGCCGCTGCTCCTGGGGCCCCGATCCCAACATTGGCGCCGGGGATCGGGGTCCCCAGCACCCGGGGTGCACGTCCCGCACCCGCTCGCGTCCTCCGGAAGAGGGGCGGAGCGGGTTGCGGGAGTGACACCCGCAGCAGGCGCCCTGATTGGTCGGCCGGTAATCCAGTGCCACCTCACCCCTGCTGGGTCTGGCTGTTCGGGGCCGTCTCTGATGGCCCCGATCAGCCAGTAATTCCGGGTCATCGGGTCACTGGAGAATCCGTTGCAGATCTGCGGCCATCGCCGACATGGGGGGTCATAATGACCCCCCTGGGCAATATGCCCCGATGCCTGCTGAACGATTTCAGTAGGCATCGGGCACCGGCTCCACTCCAGATGGTTGCGGGGGGCCGGTAAAACACATGACTTTCTCATACATCATGTGTCCTTAAGGACTCTGAAATGGAGACGTATGAGAACGTCATGTGTCCTTAAGGGGTTAAGGGGTTAAAGGGGTATTTCAGGAAAAAAAACTTTTTTATATATATATCAACTGGAAAAAAACAGAAAGTTAAACAGATTTGTAAATTACTTCTATTAAAAAACGTAATCCTTCCAATATTTATCAGCTGCTGAATTTGAGTTGTTCTTCTGGTAACAGTGCTCTCTGCTGACATCTCTGCTTGTCTCGGGAACTGCACAGAGAAGAAGAGGTTTGCTATGGGGATTTGCTTCTACTCTGGACAGTTCCCGAGACCGGTATCATCAGAGAGCACTTAGACAGAAAAGAACAACTCAACTTCAGCAACTCATAAGTATTGAAAGGATTAATATTTTTTAATAGAAGTAATTTACAAATCTATAAATAGAAATAAATTGGGGCTCAAGGTCTTGAACAAATGGCAAAAATATACGTAAATTGAATTTATTAATACTGATATAGATATATGGCAAACTAGTGGAGATAAGTGTCTCACAGGGCCCTTGTGATAACACCACTCCAACTGTTACAACATATAATAATATTAAAATAATATATGAATTAATATAGAAAATGCAATATAAAATATATGTTGAAAATGAGACCACTTCATAAATAATTCATCAATAAAAATTAGGTGTAAGAAAAATTCAAGTTCATCTGAAATATGCAGTTATCCTTTCACTCCAAGATAATACAATATAAGTCAATTTCTGTCTGATATCAGTGACCAGTAGCAACCATCCAAAAACTATCAACCAGTTAGCAATGTGTCCCAATTAATCTCCACAAAATCCAATCTGAGGTGTTGGTAACCAGTAGTAACCATGCACAGAGGCTAACGAGCCTGAATATTTTGTGTCAATATTCTTGTATGCAATAAGTCATTGATGTTCAAATAATTCTGCCAGCAGGATAGTAGCAAATATGACAGATTTATACTGTGAGTGCGGCAATAGCAATTATGTAATAGAACAGGATACGTTGTATCTCTCCGCTCCCGGGCACCGGTATGTTAGGTTTTCGTTGCGATGACCTCCGCGATGTTGTCCCGCAGTGTGCTGAACACCGGCTATCTCTCGCAGCGTGAGAAAACACCACTGGAGACTCGACCGACTCCTGTAGAGGTGGTGTTTAGGTGGCGGTGGGTTCCTGACAGTGGTCCGGCAGCGCTTCCACAGCAATGGTGTGAGGAGGCGTTGGGCTCTGGATGAGGATCCTGCAGCGCTTCCACAGGCAGGTTAGTTACGATACTTGCGTGGCAGCGAGGCGCGCGTGATCCTTGGTAAATGATGGACAGATATCTCCGCCGGTCTTAGGTTGCTCAATAGTGGACTGGAACTGTATCGTATGTATGATGGTGGTCTCAATAATTGTATAGGGGGATGCTGGACGCGTTTCAGGACTCTCAGTCCTTTCTTCAGCAGCTATAGGTAATACCTATAGATGCTGAAGAAAGGACTGAGAAAGTCCTGAAACGCGTCCAGCGTTCCCTATACAATTATTGAGACCACCATCATACCATTCCAGTTCACTATCGAGCAACCTAAGACCGGTGGAGATATCTGTCCATCATTTACCAAGGATCACACGCACCTCGCTGCCACGAGGACGCCGCAAGTACCGTAACTAACCTGCCTGTGGAAGCGCTGCAGGATCCTTATCCGGAGCCCACCGCCTCCTGACACCATCGCTGTGGAAGCGCTGCCGGACAACTATCAGAAACCCACCGCCACCTAAACACCACCTCTACAGGAGTCGGTCGAGTATCCGGTGGTGTTTTCTCACGCTGCGAGAGATAGCTGGTGTTCACACTGCGGGACAACATCGCGGAGGTGATCGCAACGCAAACCTAACATACCGGTGCCCGGGAGCGGAGAGATACAACGTATCCTGTTCTATTACAAAATTGCTATTGCCGCACTCACAGTATAAATCTGTCATATTTGCTACTATCCTGCTGGCAGAATTATTTGAACATCAATGACTTATTGCATACAAGAATATTGACACAAAATATTCAGGCTGGTTAGCCTCTGTGCATGGTTACTTCTGGTTACCAACACCTCAGATTGGATTTTGTGGAGATTAATTGGAACATATTGCTAACTGGTTGATAGTTTTTGGATGGTTGCTACTGGTCACTGATATCAGACTGAAATTGACTTATCTTGGAGTGAAAGGATAACTGCGTATTTCAGATGAACTTGAATTTTTCTTACACCTAATTTTTATTGATGAATTATTTATGAAGTGGTCTCATTTTTAAAATATATTTTATATAGCATTTTCTATATTAATTCATATATTATTTTAATATTATTATATGTTGTAACAGTTGGAGTGGTGTTATCACAAGGGCCCTGTGAGACACTTATCTCCACTAGTTTACCATATATCTATATCAGTATTAATAAATTCAATTTACGTATATTTTTGCCATTTGTTCTAGACCTTGAGCCCCAATTTATTTCTATTTATTTATTTTGCCACCTTGGGTATAGGTGTCTTAATTGGGCAGCCCAGGTCACATGGTCGTTCGAGTGACAAGAGCCTCTCCAAATCTGTTTTGTAATAATTTACAAATCTGTTTAACTTTCTGGAGCCAGTTGATATTCATAAAAAAAATGGATAACCCCTTTAAGGGGAAGTACTAAACATGGGCTTCAATGTTTTATCATACAGAAATATTGTTTTAGCTGATGCCAGAAAGAGTAATTAAACATCATGTCCTAATAGGTTTTAGCTAGAATGTTAACAACAATGAGACAGTAGGTTTAAAAAGCGGGCTGTTGTGAAGCCACAAAGAAACATGTTAACTCCTCCTGCTACCTGTACTTTGGTATGGAAATTGTTAAACAGCATGGTGTTTAATGTGTTATCTTCTGAGAGGTGACAACTGTGTATTTTTACTCTTACCCTTGTCATCTGGAGTTCCTAATGCACCTCTCTTTGCATGTCCACCCCTCAGCAGTTTGGCAGCAGTACACACTCAGCAGTTCAGCAGTGCACACTCAGCAGTGCATGTCCACCCCTCAGCAGTTTGGCAGCAGTACACACACTAGACTTCCTGTACCCATACTTCTAGGGACAGTTTTAAAGAGGTACTCCGCTCCTAGACCTCCTAGACCTCCAAAGGATAGGGGATAAGATGTCTGATCGCGCGGGTCCCACCGCTGGGACTCCCACGATCTCGGCTACGGCACCCCGCTGTCATCACGGCTGCCACGCTCCCTCCAAAAAGACTTGGGAAAAAAAGCAATAAAAAAGTTTAAAAAAATATGTGACTAAGCCCATTCCCCATTAAACATTTAAATTGCCTCTTTTTCCTATTTCCCCCAAAAATTAGTAAAAAAATATTTTAAAAACACCTTCTGCGTACATGTCAAAACTATCATCAAAATATAATGTTAATGATTCCATATAATATAAAATAAAAATAAATAAAAAAATCCAAAATTGCTGCTTTTTGGTCACATCACATTCCAAAACATTTTATAAAAGCGATTAATAAGTCACATATATAGAAAAGTGGTACATACAAAAACTAAAGATCATGGTGCAAAAAAGAGCCATCATACAAAATAGGACAATTTTATACATACTTACTTTGCAAAAAAAAAAGTTTATTTTTTTTTTAAGCAGTACAGTAATAGAAAAGCATGCAACATAGTAACATAGTTAATAAGGTTGAAAAAAGACCAGAGTCTATATCCCTAATGAGTCCCTACTGAGTTGATCCAGAGGAAGGCAAAAAAACTCTCATACTAGAAGTAAAAATTCCTTCCCGACTCCAAATATGGCAGTCAGAATAAATCCCTGGATCAACGTTCTGTCGATATAAATCCAGTATACATAACAAGCAATGTTATTACTCTCCAAAAATGCATCCAGACCCCTTTTGAATTCTTTTACAGAGTTCCCCATGACCAGCTCCTCTGGCGGAGTTTCATAGTCTCACTGCTCTTACAGTTAAGAACCCCCATCTGTGCTGGTGTAGAAACCTTCTTTCCTCTAAATGTAGAGGATGCCCCCTTGTTATAGATACAGTCCTGGGTATAAATAGATCATGGGAGAGATCACTGTACGGCCCCCTGATATATTTATACATAGTTATGAGGTCTCCCCTAAGCCTTCTTTTTTCTAAACTAAATGACCCCAATTCTGATAATCTTTCTGGGTACTATAGTCCTCCGATTCCCCGTATTACCCTGGTTGCCCGTCTTTGAAACCTTTCCAGCTCCACTATATCTTTCTTGTACACTCGTGCCCAGTACTGTACACAGTATTCTATGTGTGGTCTGACTAGTGATTTGTACAGCAGTGGAATTATTTCCTTGCCGTGGGCATCTATGCCCCTATTGATGAACCCCATGATTTTATTTGCCTTGGCAGCAGCTGCCTGACACTGGTCACTACAGCTAAATTTATTGTTAACTAAGACCCCTAAGTCCTTTTCCACGTCAGTCATCCCAAGTGTGCTCCTGTTTAATACATAATCCCAGCCCGGATTATTCTTCCCCATGTGCATAACCTTACATTTATCAGTGTTGAACCTCATGTGCCACTTCTCAGCCCAAACCTCCAACCTATCCAGATCCATTTGTAACAGTGCACTGTCCTCTATTGTGTTTACCGCTTTACAGAGTTTAGTATCATCTTTAAAAATTGCTACTTTACTATTCAACCCCTCTACAAGGTCATTAATGAATATATTAAGTAGAACAGGACCCAAGACTGACCCCTGCGGTACTCCACTAGTAACAGCCACCCAATCAGAATAAGTAACATTAACCTCTTTAGGACCTAAGACGTTCTCTAACGTCCCCGCTACCTGGGCTTTAATGAGATCTGCGGCGATACCGGGCTGATCGGGTCTCTGGGACCCGACCGCCCGGTAATTTTGCATGATCCCGGTTGTCACAGACAGCCAGGACCATGCTGGAGGCTAGGAGCGAGGTGGCAAGCCTGCCACCCCCTCCTATCCCCTGCGATCCATCGGTTAGCTAACGGACCAATCGCAGGGGGGGCGGTTACTTCCTCCCGCCCTGCCTGGTCCCTGGAAGTCCGGAGAGGACGGGAGGAAGACCGGAGGACGTGGCGGGGGACGGGGGAGTGCTGGGGCCCGGCCCTGGTACTTACCTTGTCCCTGAAGACCCGGATCCCGGCGATGAAGACGGCGGCGGCGGCGACAGGCGAGTTCCTCTTCAGCCGCGGTCGGGCCCTTTACAGCAATGCACGTCGCCGTTAAGCGACATGCATTGCTGTAATGGGACCCTGTATACTACAACTCCCAGCATGCCCAGACAGCCCTTGCGTCTGAGCATGCTAAGAGTTGCAGTTTTGCAACATCTGGAGGTCCACAGTTTGGAGACCACTGTGCTCTTCCAGATGTTGCAAAACTATACATCCTCAGCATGCCCTTACTGTCTAGGCATGCTGGGAGTTGTAGTTCTGTAACATCTGGCCCTTCAGATGTTGCAGAACTACAACTCCCAGCATGCCTGGACAGTTTTGGCATACTGGGAGTTGTAGTTTTGCAACATCTGGAAGGGCACAGATTGGGAACCACTGTATTAGTGGTCTGCAAACTGTAGTCCTCCAGATGTTGCAAAACTACAACTCCAAGCATGCTGGGCGTTGTAGTTCGGCAACATCTGGCTCTAAAGATGTTGCCGAACTACTACTTCCAGCATGCCTGAGAATGGTTGGGAGTAGTGGTTTTGCAACAACTGGAGGCACACTGGTTGGGAAACATTGTCTGTTTCCTAACTCAGTGTTTCCCAACCCGTGTGCCTCCAGCTGTTGCAAAACTATAACTACCAGCATGCACTGATAGACTGTGCATGCTGGGAGTTGTAGTTTTGCAACAGCTGGAGGTTCTCCCCCCCCCCCCCCCCTCTGTTAATGTACAGGGTACAGTGAGTATCAGGCTGCACGTTTGCGATGCAGCAAATTTTGCGCGGCAGCTCAAACTCGCAGCGGGAAACTCGCTGTAATCCCCCACCCGTGTGACTGTACCCTAAAAACACTACACTACACTAACACAAAATAAAATAAAAAGTAAAAAACACTACATATACACATACCCCTACACAGCCCCCCTCCCCAATAAAAATGAAAAACGTCTGGTACGCCACTGTTTAAAAAATGGAGCCTCCAGCTGTTGCAAAACAACAACTCCCAGTATTGCCGGACAGCCGGTGACTGTCCAAGCATACTGGGAGTTTTGGAACAGCTGGAGGCACCCTGTTTGGGAATCACTGGCGTAGAATACCGCTATGTCCACCCCTATGCAAATCCCTAATTCAGGCCTCAAATGCACATGGCGCTCTTACTTCGGAACCCTGTCGTATTTCAAGGCAACAGTTTAGAGTCACATATGGGGTATCGCCATACTCGGGAAAAATTGGGTTACAAATTTTGGGGGGCTTTTTCTCCTTTAACCCCTTATGAAAAGGTGAAGTTGGGGTCTACAACAGCATGTTAGTGTAAAAAAAAATTTTTTTACACTAACACGCTGGTGTTGCCCTATACTGTTCATTTTGACAAGAGGTAAAAGGGAAAAAAGCCCCCCAAAATTTGTAATGCAACTTCTCCCGACTCCTGAGATACCCCATATGTGGGTGCAAAGTGCTCTGGGGGTGCACAACAAGGCCCAGAAGGGAGAGTGCACCATGTACATTTGAGGTGATTTGCACAGGAGTGGCTGATTGTTACAGCGGTTTTGACAAACGCAAAAAAAAAAAAAAACACATGTTACCCCATTTTGGAAACTACACCCCTCACGGAATGTAATGAGGGGTGCAGTGATAATTTACACCCCACTGGTGTCTGACAGATCTTTGGAACAGTGGGCTGTGCAAATTAAAAATTTTGTACAGCCCACTGTTCCAAAGATCTAACAGACACCAGTGGGGGGGTAAATGCTCACTGTATCCCCTTGTTACATTCCTCAAGGGGTCTAGTCTCCAAAATGGTATGCCATGTGGGGGTTATTTTGCTGTCCTGGCACCATAGGGGCTTCCTAAATGCGACATGCCCCCCGAGCAAAATTTGCTCTCCAAAAGCCAAATATGACTCCTTCTCTTCTGAGCATTGTAGTTTGCCCGTAGTGCACTTCAGGTCCACTTATGGGGTACCTTCATACTCAGAAGAGATGGGGTTACATGGGGTCAGATGTTCAAAAAAAGCTCTAGTCCTAAGGTGTAAAATGGCCTGGTCCTTAAGGGGTTAATAACCCACAGAACAGTCTAAGGTGGCTTTCGTGGTCAGTTTGTTGTCTGGAAAGGCCTTGTCCTGGGCCACACCGCTTTGGGACCGCAACGATCCTGCCACTGCTTCCATCCAGTCGTTCTTCTCCGAAGTACGCAGTGCCTTTGAGGAGCCAGCCCGGGCTTCCTCAGCCGAGACGGCCCTTCTGAATCTCGTTCAGGGGAGCTCTTCTGTGGGCAAATATGCCATACAGTTCCGCACCCTCGCCTCTGAGCTCTCCTGGAACAATGAGGCCCTCTGCACGACCTTCAAGAAAGGTTTATCCAGCCACATCAAAGATGTTCTGGCCGCACGAGAAATTCCTGCTACCCTGTCTGAACTTATACAGTTGGCCACCCGCATTGATATGCGTTTCTCTGAAAGACGTCAGAAAAGGATCTTGTTCGCACCAGGCGATTTCCTCGCTTGGCACCTCTCTTCCAGTGTCCTTTGCAATCTGTTCCTGTGCCTTCTGCCGAGGAGGCTATGCAAGTGGATCGGTCTCGCCTGACCCAACAAGAGAGGACTTGCCGCAGAAATGAAAATTTGTGCCTGTACTGTGCTAGTACCAAACATTTCCTAAAGGACTGCCCTATTCGTCCTCCGCATCAGGGAAACACACGCAACTAGTTAACGTGGGAGAGGCGTTGCTAGGTGTGAATTCTTCCTCTCCACGACTGACTGTACCTGTGCGGATTGCTCTACCCGCTAATATGAATACTTCCTTCTCCGCTGTGGCCTTTCTGGACTCAGGTTCTGCAGGAAATTTCATTGAAGCCTCTCTCATCAACAGATTCAATATTCCTGTTACCCGTCTCGTCAAACCTCTCTTTATTTCCTCTGTGAATGGAGAGACTGGTCTGCACTGTGCGTTACCGCACAGAACCTCTGCTCATGAGCATTGGAGTTCATATCATGAAAATATTGAATTTTTTGTATTGCCCAACTGTACCTCAGAAATTCTTCTTGGCTTGCCCTGGCTCCAGCGTCACGCACCTATCCTCGACTGGGCCACTGGGGACATTAAGAGTTGGGGACCTTCCTGCCACAAGCGATGTCTCAAGTCGGTTCCTACCAGTCAAGTCTCCATCGCTACACCATTGCCAGGCCTTCCTAAGGCCTATCAGGACTATTCTGACGTCTTTTGTAAAAAGCAAGCAGAGGTCTTACCACCACATAGACCCTACGGCTGCCTTATCGACTTGCTTCCTGGTACCACACCGCCCCGTGGTAGGATTTACCCACTCTCCGTTCCAGAAACACAAGCCATGACTGAATACATTCAGGAAAACCTAAAACGAGGTTTTATCCGGAAATCTTCTTCTCCAGCCGGAGCTGGATTCTTCTTTGTTGCCAAAAAAGACGGATCTCTACGCCCCTGTATAGACTACCGCGGTCTTAATAAAATCCCAGTGAAGAACCGCTATCCTCTGCCACTCATCTCTGAACTCTTTGACCGACTGCATGGAGCAAAAATTTTCACCAAACTTGATCTAAGGGGCGCATATAACCTCATCCGTAGTCGAGAAGGGGACGAATGGAAAACCGCCTTCAACACTAGAGATGGACACTTTGAATACCTTGTCATGCCCTTTGGACTTTGCAACGCCCCTGCAGTCTTTCAGGACTTTGTCGATGAGATTTTTCAGGACATGCTGTATTCCTGTGTGGTAGTCTATCTTGATGACATCCTCATTTTTTCTTCCAACCTAGAGGAACATCGCCTCCATGTCCGTCAAGTTCTTCAGCGCCTACGCAAAAATCATCTTTATGCCAAAATTGAGAAATGTCTTTTTGATCGCAGCAGTCCACCCTTCCTGGGATACATAGTGTCCGGTCAAGGCCTTCAAATGGACCCTGACAAGCTATCTGCGGTAATAGAGTGGCCACGCCCCACTGGTCTGCGGGCTATACAACGATTTCTCGGATTTGCTAATTATTATCGTCAATTCTCCACTATCGTTGCTCCTATTGTAGCATTGACCAAGAAAAATGCCAATCTGAAATCCTGGCCTCCGCAGGCGGAGGAAGCCTTTAACCACCTCAAAGCCGCCTTCACCTCTGCACCAGTCTTGTCCAGGCCAGATCCTCTGAAGCCCTTCTTCCTTGAGGTTGACGCCTCCTCAGTTGGAGCCGGAGCTGTCCTTCTTCAAAAAAATGCTAAGGGAAAAAATGTCACTTGCGGATGTTTCCCCAAAACGTTTTCTCCGCCTGAAAAAAGCTATTCTATAGGAGACCATGAACTATTGTCCATTAAGTTGGCACTTGAGGAGTGGAGACATCTTCTGGAAGGATCCCTTCATCCCATCATCATCTACACAGACCACAAAAATTTGTCTTATCTTCAATCCGCCCAGCGGTTAAATCCTCGCCAGGCTAGATGGTCGTTGTTTTTTGCCCGTTTCAATTTTCAAATTCATTTTCGTCCTGCGGACAAGAATGTCAGGGCTGATGCCCTATCACGTTCCATCGATGAATCCAAAGCTCTTCCTCAGCACATATAGCTATGGACTTCATCATTGATCTACCTTCATCTCATCGCAACAGTGTCATTTGGGTGGTCGTTGATCGTTTTTCCAAAATGGCTCATTTTGTCCCACTTCCGAGTCTTCCTTCTGCACCACAATTGGCAAAACAATTTTTTCTGCAAATTTTTCGTCTCCACGGGCTTCCCACACATATCGTCTCTGATAGAGGCATTCAATTTGTCTCAAGATTTTGGAGAGCACTCTGCAGTCAATTAAAAATCAAATTAAATTTTTTCTCTGCTTATCATCCTCAATCCAATGGACAAGTGGAAAGAGTGAACCAGATTCTTGGGGACTACCTGCGACATTTTGTCTCCTCCCGTCAAGATGATTGGGTCGACCTTCTGCCCTGGGCTGAATTCTCGTACAATTTCTAAAATGCTGAGTCTTCCTCCAAATCTCCATTTTTTGTGGTGTACGGCCGTCATCCGCTTCCCCCCTCCCCATTCCCACTTCACCTGGAGTTCCTGCCATAAATGAATTAACACAAGACTTCTCCTCTATCTGGAAGGAAACTCAAAAGTCGCTCTTACTGGCCTCTTCTCACATGAAGAGACATGCTGATAAAAAGAGAATTCCTCCTGTCTTTTACCCCGGTGACAAAGTGTGGCTCTCTGCTAAATACATCCGTTTCCGTGTCCCTAGCTACAAGCTTGGTCCTCGGTACCTCGGGCCTTTTAAAAATCAAATCAATTCTGTCTCCTACAAGCTCCATCTTCCTTCTTCTCTTCGTATTCCCAACTCTTTCCATGTTTCTCTTCTCAAACCTCTCATACTTAACCACTATTCTCCCAAGGTCACTGTTCCTGCTCCTGTCTCTGGATCCTCTGATGTCTTCTCTGTGAAAGAGATCCTCGCCTCCAAATTTATCCGAGGTAAAAGATATTTTCTTATTGATTGGGAGAATTGTGGCCCCGAAGAGAGGTTTTGGGAACCCGAGGCCAATATCCTTGACAAGGAACTCATTCGTAAATTTCTGGGTTCCAAAAAGAGGGGAAGACCCAAGGGGGGGGGGGGGGGTACTGTAACGCCGAGCGCTTAGTTGTCGCAGGTCCAGCAAGCGATGCTGATAAGGCTGTTTCTGGTGGTGATGGTGACCACAACTCTTCCTCTTCACGCTCATCTACGGCCTGATCCAGCTCTCTTTGCAGGGCACGCTCCAGGAAGAAAATGGAAAAGGACGCATGAGCCTACAGGCATAGCGCATGAGCATCCTGTAACGTGGCAAAAAAATTCCCAGCTCCGCAGAGGCTGTCCTGGCACCCCGGTCATACAAATAGTCATTAACAGCTTTTTCTTGTTGGACTAGGTGGTCAAACATTAGGAGTGTTGAATTCCAATGTGTCGGGCTGTTGCAAATCAAGCCCCTCACTGGCATGTTGTTTCACTGCTGGATATCTGAAAAGTGCGCCATGGCCATGTAGGAATGCCTGAAATGGCCACACACCTTCCTGGCCTGCTTCAGCAGGATGTCCTGTAAGCCTGGGTTCTTATGCACAAAGCTTTGTACGATCAGATTACACACATGTGCCATGCACGGCCCATGTGTCAACTTGCCCAAATTCAATGCCGCCAACAAATTTCTTCCTTTGTCACAAACCACTTTGCTGATCTCCAGTTGGTGAGGAGTCAGCCACTGATCCACCTGTGCGTTCAGGGTGGACAGGAGTGCTGGTGCGGTGGGACTCTGCTTTCAGGCAAGACAACCCCAAGATGGCATGACACTGCCGTATCCGGGATGTGGAATAGTACCTGGGTAGCTGGGGGGGGGGGGGGGGGTGCCATTGATGTGGAGCAAGACGAAGCAGCAGAAAAGGACTTAGCCAAGGAGGTTATGGAAGAGGATGGAGTAGGAGGAGTAGAGGAGGTGGCAGCAGGCCTGCATGCAAGTCGTGGCGGTGTCACCAACTCCTCTGCAGAGCCACGCATTCCATGCTTGGCAGCCGTCAGCAGGTTTACCCAATGCGCAGTGTAGGTGATATACCTGCCCTGACCATGCTTTGCAGATCAGGTATCAGTGGTCAGATGGACCCTTGCCCCGACACTGTGTGCCAGACATGCCATTACTTCCTTTTGCACAATTGAGTATAGGTTGGGGATTGCCTTTTGTGCAAAGAAATTTTGGCCGGGTACCTTGCACTGCGGTGTCCCAATAGCTACAATTTTTTTTGAACGCTTCAGACTCCACCAGCTTGTATGGTAAAAGTTGGTGGGCTAAGAGTTCAGACAAGCCAGCTGTCAGACGCCAGGCAAGGGGTGACTTTGTGACATTGGCTTCTTATGCTCAAATATGTCCTTGACAGACACCTGACTGTGGACAGATGAGCAGGAACTGCTCAAGGCAAGAGACGGAGTGGCGGATGGTTGAGAGGGGGCAAGGAGGACAGCAGTGGTTGACATGGCTGAAGATGCTGGACCAGGAAGAAGATGGCGGCTTTGAGTTTGTGTGCTGCTTGTACTCATGTGTTGATCCCATAGGCGTTTGTGATGTGCGATCATGTCCCTTTGCAAAGCAGTTGTACCTAGGTGGGTATTGGACTTCCCACAACTCAGTTTCTTTTGGCACAGGTTGCAAATGGCATCGCTGTTGTCAGAGGCAGACACACCAAAAAATTGCCACACTGCTGAGCTCTGCGATGATGGCATTCTGGTGGTGGCAACAGCATGCGTTGATTGGCGTGCTGTCTGGCTGACCCCGGGTGCCGATGCATGCTGTCTGACTGTGCCACTAGCTCCTTGCGACGACCTCCCCCTGCTTCCAACTCGTCTCCATCTCCTCCTCTCTGTCTCCCCATCTGAACTTTCCCCCTGTTCTTCTTCTCTTCTAGCGGGCACCCACGTGACATCCACGGACGCATAGTCATCATCAACCGCTTCACTTGTATCTGACAACTCAGCAAAGGAAGCGGCAGCGGGTACAACGTCATCATCATCACCAAACTGTACGTCCATGTGTGTAATGCCTCCTGACTGAGACATATCCCTGTTATCTAAATCCTCTGGCAATAATGGTTGCGCATCACTCATTTCTTCCAACTGATGTGAAAATTACTACCCTGGCAGATCAAGTGAAGCAGCTGTGGTGCTAGTGTTGGTGGTAGCGGCAGGCGGGTGAGTGGTAACTTGAGAGGTGCCCAAAGCTAAGCTGGAGGAGGATGGTGTGTCAAAGTTCCGAGCGGAAGCTGTAGAAGATTGGGTGTCCTGTGTTAGCCAGTCAACTATGTCCTCATAACTAAAGTTCAAGGTACATGGCCTCTGAACACTGGGCATTATTCTAGGGCCAAAGGGAATCACAGCACCACGACCACAACGGCCCCTGTGGGGTGGCCTGCCTCTGCCTGTAATTTTTTTTTCGATTAGTGGTACTATGCGTGCACGCTACTGTGACAACATATATGAGTGGCACTGTGCACTGGCAGAAGTTGGCAGAGTAGACGCTGTAGCCCTGACACACATGCTTGCAGACAACTAACTGCTATTCAAACTATTACAGTCAAAATTGTATTTTGTTTTTTTTTAAATGTACACTACTGTTACACCAGATATGAGTTGCACTGGTGTGACACTGTGCCCTGGCAGGCCCTGAAATGCACACATGTGAAGGAAACTGACTGCTATTATTTCACAGTCAAAAAAGTGTTTATTTTTCTAAATGTACACTACTGTTACACCATATATGAGTTGCTCTGTTGTGACACTGTGCCCTGACAGGCCCTGAAACGCACACGTGTGAAGGAAACTGACTGCTATTATTTCACAGTCAAAAAAGTTTTTTTTTTTTTTTAATTTACACTACTGTTACACCAGATATGAGTTGCACTGGTGTGACACTGTGCCCTGGCAGGCCCTGAAACGCACACGTGTGAAGGAAACTGACTGCTATTATTTCACAGACAAAAAAGTGTTGTTTTTTTTAAATGTACACTACTGTTACACCAGATATGAGTTGCACTGGTCTGACACTGTGCCCTGGCAGGCCCTGAAATGCACACGTATGAAGGAAACTGACTGCTATTATTTCAAGAGAAAAGGGTGTTTTTTTTTTTTATGTACACTACTGTTACACCAGATATGAGTTGCATTGGTGTGACACTGTGCCCTGGCAGGCCCTGAAACGCACATGTGTGAAGGAAACTGACTGCTATTATTTCACAGACAAAAAGTTTTTTTTAATTTTTTTTTTTAATGTACACTACTGTTACACCAGATATGAGTTGCACTGGTGTGACACTGTGCCCTTGTAGGCCCTGAAACGCACATATGTGAAGGAAACTGACTGCTATTATTTCACAGTCGAAAAAGTGTTTTTTTTTTTTTTAAATGTACACTACTATTACACCAGATATGAGTTGCACTGGTGTGACACTGTGCTCTGGCAGGCCCTGAAATGCACACGTGTGAAGGAAACTGGCTGCTATTATTTCACAGTGAAAAAAATTTTTTTACATTTTTTTTTTTTTATGTACACTACTGTTACACCAGATATGAGTTGCACTGGTGTGACACTGTGCCCTTGTAGGCCCTGAAACGCACATGTGTGAAGGAAACTGACTGCTATTATTTCACAGACAAAAAGTTTTTTTTAATTTTTTTTTTTAATGTACACTACTGTTACACCAGATATGAGTTGCACTGGTGTGACACTGTGCCCTTGTAGGCCCTGAAACGCACATGTGTGAAGGAAACTGACTGCTATTATTTCACAGTCTAAAAAGTGTTGTTGTTTTTAAATGTACACTACTGTTACACCAGATATGAGTTGCACTGGTGTGACACTGTGCCCTGGCAGGCCCTGAAACGCACACGTGTGAAGGAAACTGACTGCTATTATATAACAGTCAAAAAAGTTTTTTTTTTTTTAAATGCAAGCTATTGTGACAGCAGACTGATGTTCTAGCCCTAAAAAGGGCTTTTTGGGGTGCTTTCCTTACAGCAGAGATCAGATGTGTCCTTCAGGACTATAGTGAACACTGAATACTGTAGTTGATTGAAAGAAAAAAGTTTTCCACCGGAGTACCCCTTTAAACCAGTGGTTCCCAACCAGGGTGCCTCCAGCTGTTGCAAAACACACGTGTGAAGGAAACTGACTGCTATTATATTACAGTCAAAAAAGTTTTTTTCTTTTTTAAATGCAAGCTATTGTGACACCAGATATGAGTGGTGGCACTGGGCAAGTGGGCACAGTATACGCTTTGAGCCTGACACACACGCTGGCAGGCAGGCAACTGCACTTAGATTACACAGGGAAAAAAAAGCAGACTGATGTTCTAGCCCTAAAAAGTGCTTTTTGGGGTGCTTTCCTTACAGCAGAGATCAGATGAGTGCTTCAGGACTGTAGTGGACACTGAATACACTAGCCTCACTATCGATTTCCCTATTAAATCAGCAGCAGCTACACTGTACCTCCTCTCACTAAGAATGCAGCTTCAAAATGAATCTAAAATGGATGCCGTCCAGGAAGTGGCAGTAGTCTGGGAGGGAGGGTCTGCTGCTGATTGGCTGGAATGTGTCTGCTGACTGTGAAAAACAGGGTCAAAGTTTACTCAATGATGATGAATAGGGGGCGGACAAAACATCGCATATGTTCGCCCGCTGCAGCGAACAAGCTATGTTCGCCGGGAACTATTCGCCGGCGAACTATTCGGGACATCAATATTGGTTAGGCGATTTTTGGCGCTGTTCGCTGGGGAGAGCGCCCATAATGCACCATAATGCAATGTCTTCCCAAACAGGGAGCCTCCAATTGTTGAAAAACTACAACTCCCAGCATGCCCAGACAGCCTTTGGCCTTTGCCAGAAGGGTCTGTTCACATTATACAAAACAGACAATGTGAACAGAGGCTCACACTTATCAGCCTGGCTCCCATCTGTAGCATCGCCCCCTAATGATGTCATCACTAGGGGGCGGTGCTACACGGGCCCGGCTAAGACAGGAGCAATGGAGGTAAGTGGACGTCTTCTGTATAAACTATATACAGCTTTCTATAGATAGCTGTATATTCTGTATACCGCCCAAAGGGGCTATAGGAGCAAGTAGTCCTGTCAGTCTGGTGACAGGATTCCTGGATCCTGTATAGTATACACAGGTACACTATGCACCCCTGTGTTCTAAACAGCCGGGGGAGGTGAGTAGTGATGCTATACAATACATCATTCCTCATCTCCTTACACTCTGTGGACTGGGCTCTCAGCATCCGACCCACAGAGTGTTACCCTGAAGACAGTGAAAAAAACTGCCACAGGGGACAAATTTGCCTGTTTCCACACACCAGGAAAAACGCCAGAAAAAATGCCAGAAAAACTCCAAAAATGCAGGAAAAAGCCGTGGCGGTTTTTCTGGCGTTTTTGATGGCGGTTTTTAAGGTTTCAAAAAAAATAATAAACAAGTGGAAACCTAGCCTTAAGGTGATAAACTAGAAAAACTAAATATAGTAATAGTATATTATAGTAAATATAATTTATCAATCTGCTGAGCACAAAAACGGTTGGATTTGCCATAGCAACCAATCACAGCTTAGGTATAATTTCTCAGTTTGTTCTGTTAAAATGAATGCTGAGCTGGGATTGGTTGCTATGGGAAAATGAGACAGTTTTTTTTGCCATCAGACAGATTGATAATTCTGGGACATGTGCATTCAAACCCCATTTGTATAGAAACATTCTCATCCAGAATCCTACTGGGGCAAATGAAAATGCTATAAAAATGAAAAGACAGGAAACATCAAAATACAAAAAAATTAAATAGACAGGAAGCATTAAAATAAAAAATCACCATGTCACCATCTTATAAAAATCATTGTTCCAGTTTTTTTTACATTTGCACAGACTGTGAATTCATCTCTCCCTTTAGCTTTTCACTTTAGTCTATCTCTAAATACTGCTAATGTATTTTTGCCTTTCTCTCTGGCAGTCACTTTTAGTTACAGCTGAATTCAGTTCTGGGTGCCAACTGGTGTCAGGAGGCGACAGGGCCAGGGATGTTATTCTTTTAGATTGTCACGTAGCCAAGGCTGAAACAGACCTCCACAGATCCCTTATATTTAACACTTTTGCTGCAGAAAATGAGTTGTTTTCAGCTAATGGTTAGGGTATTTTGATGTTAATTGTAAAAAAAAAAAAAAAAAAATGAAAGCCTAGTGTAATATATATCTTAAAAAAGCACAAATCTTTTGAAAGCTGATGTTAGTTTGTAGCTGGGCTATTTATTTACACTTTTACTTTTCAATCTTGTTCAATGCCCAGATGGCACCTATTCCTGAAGTTTGCAGGAATTAAGAACCATGCTAGACAGATACTTATTCCTTATATTTAAAGAGTCTATAATGTCAGGGATTGTTCCACAAGGCTGGCGCTTAGCAAACTTGGTGGAATATTCAAAAAAGAGTCAAAAAGGGATCCTGGGAACTATGAGCCTTTAAGTTTATTGTGGTGAGGCACAGGGTGTGAAGGTGAGGTGCAGAGGGCAGATGTGGTAGCCCAGGGGCAGGTGTTATTAGCCCTTAAAATTTGTGACGCCAGGGTGTGGTTTTCCTAAGTAACCACCCGAAGGTAGCTCCGCTATCCCAAGGTTAGGCAGTGCAATAATGGTCCAAGACCAGGTTAGGGTTAACGGTAGCTATACCGAGGTAGACAATGCGGGGTACCCCCGTGTCGGCAGTCCATCAGGGTACCAAAACCCCTCACTTGGTTAAACTTGACTACAGTGGTGCGATGGCGCTCCAGGGGGTGTTCTAACTTCCGTAGATCTTTGGAGTTCTGCTGCTGTTTCTGTCGTATTACGAACGGCAGTGGCTTAGGTCCATATCTTTCTAATCTCTGGGACCTCAATTGCTCCATGATAGCAGCAACCTCAGCATCCCTTTTGGCCCTTTCGGAATGGGCTGGAGGAATTGAGGGAAGGGGCTTCCCTGGTTGGGGAAGGAGATGTTCCCTCATATATCGGATCAATTCGGGCTCGTCACCAAAAAGCCATCTTGGTAATGGGGGTGATCGGGAATGTACTGGGGGCTGCTGGACCTGAGGTGCGGGCTCTGGACTAGGGATTGATGGAGGAGTAGAGAATGCGGCCCCAGCCGGGGTACTCACTTCCAACTCCTTCGACGGTATCTCGACCCAGGAACCCCAGCTATGGTGATGGGGTGACAACCTCACCGGCGACGGCTCTCTGGACGACTCAGATGTACCCTCCACCGGGGTTGCGGCCCACTCTTCATCATCCTCGGGGAGTGGCACAGTCAGATGAGTGTCGTTGGCCACAATGGAGAACTTGTGCAGGCATTCCACTAACTCTTGAAACACCTATGCCGCGGCATTCAGCCGATCCTCCGCTTCCATCTTGGGACTCTCGGTACACGTGGCTTGCTGCGACTCCGCCATCTTCACACTCCCAGCCAGCACTTCCGGGGAACTGAAGAGGTCAGGCTCTGCATCGCTTCTTATATTGGTCTCCGACAAGATGGCTGCCGGCCAGAATGACATCATCAGCGGTGCCTGGGACCGGAAGCGACTCAGCAGAGAGTCCTCTTCGTCCCCCTCCCTGGCAACAAGGGGCAGACCTTTCAAGTTCCACCTCAGACTGGACATGGCAACATGATCTCCACGCCCAGGGGTGGGACGCTGGCTCTGGTGGGAACCCTTTGCATGCTTCTCAACCATCAGATTAACCCTTACAGGTATGGCAGGCATTTTTTCACGTAACATGGCTTCAGGCCATCGTCAATTTACTTTTTGCAGACTTCCTCACAATAAACAGCACAGTTTTCTTCACCTCCCCCTCTACTTTTTCAGCACCACAGTAAAGACACATTTCAGTAACAAAGTCCTGTACAATCTTCGGGCGCAAAGTTTTTCGCATAGGCATGCGATTTTTCTTGTACATAATTCAGACTCAGACTAGGGGGGAGGACTTGCGGCTTTATGGCTAAGGCACACACCCGTATCCTGTTTGTGACGCCAAAGTTTTTGTGGTGAGCCACGGGGTGGGAAGGTGAGGTGTAGGGGGCAGATGTGGTAGCCCAGGGGCAGGTTTTATTAACCCCTAAATGTTCGTGACGTCTGGGCATGGTTTTCCTAAGTAACCAAACGAAGGTAGCTTCGCTATTCCAAGGTTAGGCAGGGCAATAATAGTCCAAGACCAGGTTAGGGTTAACGGTAGCTTTACTGAGGTAGACAGATGGAAATAGTCTTTACAGCTCGGCCAGGATCCCAGAAAGGTCGCCAGTAACACAGAAGGACCTCACTGCTTGCTGGGACTTGTAGTGATTTTGGCAGACTTTAGGACAGCCACACTGACTATTATAGACTTGACTATAGACTTGACTTTAGGTAGTGACAGCAGTTGGTAGGTAGATGACTTGACTTACTGGCATGGGGCTGTAGGTAGGCTTGAGGCCTCCAGATGTGCTGGACACTCGCTCTGAGACGACTGGGCTTTACTGTACCTCAGGATCTAAGAGAGAGATTGTAGTGGCTCCCCTCTTATAAAGGGGGGCTGAGCCAGAAGCCTACAGTCAAGCTGCAGGTTACTTTGTTAGCTGGTGCTCTCTGGGTAACAAACATATCATGTGAACACAAGGTGCTTTATACATAACACATATAACACTATACATAATATATATTACTATGGGGGGAGACACTGCAGGAGAGCCCCTAGGACACAGAGGGATTCAACCTGACAGGGCATAAGTACTGTACGGGACTATAACCCATACTGTGACATTACAATAACCCCTTAAGGATGTAGCCCATTTTGACCTTAACCCCTTAAGGACCCAGCCAATTTTCACTGTAGGACCCGGCCATTTTTTGCACAACTGACCACTGTCACTTTAAGCATTAATAACTCTGGGATGCTTTTATCTTTCATTCTGATTGTGAGATTTTTTTGTTCCATGAGATATTCCACTTTATATTAGTGGTAAAATTTTGTCGATACTTGCATAATTTCTTGGTGAATAATTCCAAAATTTGATGAAAAAATTTACATTTTGCATTTTTTTAACTTTGATATTCCAAAAAAATTGTATAAGTTGACATAAAAAATAAATAAATTGACATGTTTTTACTTTTGGAAGACATCAGAGGGCTTCTAAGTATAGCATCAATTTTCCAATTTTTCACAAAATTTTCAAAATCGAAATTTTTCAGGGACCAGTTCAGTTTTAAAGGGGATTTGAAGGGCCTTCTTATAAGAAATAGTCCCATAAATGACTCCTCAAAGTATTCAAAATTGCACCCCTCAAAGTATTCAAAATGACATTCAAATGGTTTGTTAATCCTTTAGGTGTTTCACAGGAATAGCAGCAAATTGAAGGAGAAAATTCAAAATCTTCATTTTTTACACTGCCATGTTCTTGTAGACCCAGTTTTTGAATTTTTGCAAGGGGTAATAGGAGAAAAAGCCCCACAAAATTTGTAACTCAATGTCTCTAGCGTAAGGAAATACCTCATATGTGTATGTCAAGTGTTTGTCGGGCGCAGTAGAGGGCTCAGAAGGGAAGGAGCGACAATGGGATTTTGGAGAGTGAATTTTGCTGAAATGGTTTTTGGGGGGCATGTCATATTTAGGAAGCCCCTATGATGCCAGAACAGCAGAAAAACCCCACATGGCATACCATTTTGTAAACTATACCCCTCAAGGCACATAACAAAGGGGTACAGTGAGCCTTAAAACCCCACAGGTGTTTGACGACTTTCCGTTAAAGTCGGATGTGTAAATGAAAAATTTTTTTTCACTAAAGTGCAGTTTTTTCCCATGTTTACCATTTTTACAAAAGGTTATGGGAGAAAATGCTTCCCAAACTTTGTAACCCCATCTCTTCTGAGTATGGAAATACCCCATGTTAGGATGTAAAATGCTCTGCAAGCGAGCTACAATGCTCAGAAGAGAAGGAGTCACATTTGGCTTTCGGAAATCAAATTTTGCTGAAATGGTTTTTGGTGGGCATGTCGCATTTAGGAAGCTCCTATGGTGCCAGCACAGCAAAAAAAAACATGGCATAATATTTTGGAAACTACACCCCTCAAGGAACCTAACAAGGGGTACAGTGAGTCTTAACACCTCACAGGTGTCTCACGACTTTTTGTTAAAGTTGGATGTGTAAATGAAAAATTAAAAAATTCACTAAAATGCTGGTCTTTCCCCAAATGTAACATTTTTACAAGGGGTAATAGGAGAAAATGACCCCCTATTTGTAACCCCATTTCTTCTGTGTATGGAAATACCCCATGTGTGGACGTCAAGTGCTCTGCTGGCGCACTACAATGCTCAGAAGAGAAGGAGCGCCATTGAGCTTTTGGATAGTGAATTTGTTTGGAATGGAAGTCAGGGGCCATGTGCGTTTACAAAGCCCCCCGTGGTGCTAGAACAGTGGACCCCCCCCCACATGTGACCCCATTTTGGAAACTACACCCTCACAGAATTTAATAAGGGGTGCAGTGAATATTTACACCCCACTGGCATTTCACAGATCTTTGGAACAGTGGGCTGACCACTGTTCCAAAAATCTGTCAGACACGTGTGGGGTGTAAATGCTCACTGCACCCCTTAATAGATTATATGAGGGGTGTAGTTTCCAAAATGAGGTCACATGTGGGGGGGGTCCATTTTTCTGGCACTATGGGGGCTTTGTAAACACATGTGGCCTTACGTTTCTCTTCAAAATCCCAATGGCGCTCCTTCTCTTCTGAGAATTGTAGTTTGCCCGCAGAGCACTTTACATCCACATATGTTTTCTTACTCAGAAGAAATAGGGTTACAAATTTTGAGGGGCTTTTTTCCTATTTTGCCTTGTGAAAATGAAAAATTAAAGGGTAACACCAGCATTTTAGTGAAAAAAAAGTTTATTTTTTCATTTTCCCATCCAAATGTTATGAAAATTTGTCAAACACCTGTGGGGTGTTTAGGCTCATTATACCCCTTGTCACGTTCCGTGAGGGGTGTAGTTTCCAAAATGGGATCACATGTCGGTATTTATGTTTTTGCGTTTATGTCAGAACCGCTGTAAAATCAGCCACCCCTGTGCAAATCACCAATTTAGGCCTCAAATGTACATGGTGCGCTCTCACTCCTGAGCCTTGTTGTGCGCCCGCAGAGCATTTTACGCCCACATATGGGGTATTTCCGTACTCAGGAGAAATTGCGTTACAAATTTTGGGGGTCTTTTTTTCCCCTTTTACTGCTTGTGAAAATAAAAAGTATGGGGCAACACCAGCATGTTAGCGTAAAATGTTTATTTTTTTACACTAACAGGCTGGTGTGGCCCCCAACTTTTCCTTTACATAAGGGGTAAAAGGAGAAAAAGCCCCTCAAAATTTATAGCGCAATTTCTCCCGAGTACGGAAATACCCCATATGTGGCCCTAAACTGTTTCCTTGAAATACGACAGGGCTCCGAAATGAGAGAGCGCCATGCGCATTTGAGGACTAAATTAGGGATTGCATAGGGGAGGACTAAGGGGTCAGTGGCTGTCCAGAAATGCTGGGAGTTGTTGTTTTGCAATAGCTGGAGGCTCTGTTTTGGAAACACTGCCGTACAATATGTTTTTCATTTTTATTGGGGGGGGGGGGACAATGTAAGGGGGTGTTTTTGTAGTGTTTTACCCTTTATTATGTGTAGTGTAGGGTTTTTAGGGTACATTCGCACTGGCGTGTTACGGTGAGTTTCCCGCTAGGAGTTTGCGCTGCGCCGCAACCCAAACTTAAAGCAGGAAACTTACTGTAAACCTGCCTGTATGGATGTACCCTGTACGTTCACATGGGGGGGAAAACCTCCAGCTGTTTCAAAACTACAACTCCCAGCATGTACTGACAGACCGTGCATGCTGGGAGTTGTACTTTTGCAACAGCTGGAGGCACACTGGTTGGAAAACCTTCAGTTAGGTTCTGTTACCTAACTCAGTATTTTCCAACCAGTGGGCCTTCAGCTGTTGCAAAACTACAACTCCCAGCATGTACTGATCGCCAAAGGGCATGATGGGAGATGTAGTTATGCAACAGCTGGAGGTACGCAACTACAACTCTTAGCATGCTGAGACAGCTATTTGCTGTTTGGGCGTGCTGGGATTTGCAGTTTTGCAACATCTGGAGGGCTACAGTTTATAGACCACTGCACAGTGATCTCCAAACTGTGACCCTCCAGATGTTGCAAATCTACAAATCCCAGCATGCCCAGACAGCAAACAGTTTTGCAAGATCTGGAGGGATGCAGTTTAAAGACTACTGTATAGTGGTCTCAGACTGCAGCCCTCCAGATGTTGCTAGGCAACTCCCCGGCTCCGGATGGGTAAGTGGACTTCGGCGACCGGTCGCTGTCGGTTTCCCCGTCCTGCCCCACCTATTGTGGGTGGGCAGGACGGGGAAAACAAAAGTTAACCCCCTGCCCCTGATCTGCTATTGGACGTCGCTTCTGACGACCAATAGCAGGGATAAGAGGGGTGGCACCCCTGCCACCTCACTTCTATCCCTTCAGGGGGATCGTAGGTGTCTTAGACAACCGCAATCCCCCTTTTATTCCGGGTCACCATAGATCCCGTATGACCCAGAATCGGCGCAAATCGCGAGTGTGAATTCACCTGCGATTTGCGCCGATTGCCGACATGGGGGGGTCATCAGACCCCCCTGGGCATTTGCGCTGGGTGCCTGCTGATACATATCAGCAGTCATCCCGGTCCCCGCCCGGCGCGCGGCGGGGACTGAAATTCCCACGGGCGTATGCATATGCCCTTCATCCCCAACAGATTAAATGGGAAAAGGTGGGTGATTCTAAGGCTAGGTTCACACTGTGGAATTTCTGGGCAGAATTTCTGCCTGAGATTGAGCCGGCGGCACTAGGACTGCGAGGACTACATTGCTGTCCACATAGATGGCAATGCATTTCTGAGCAGATCTCCCAAAAAATCCAGCCAGAAATGCATTGCAGTCTATGGGGGGCAGCAATGCAGTTAGCTCGGTCCTAGCGCCGCCGGCTCGATCTACGGCAGAAATTCTGCCCAGAAATTCTGCAATGTGAACCCAGCCTTACTTTTATTAGGGAAGGTGTTAAATTATCTTCATTGACTTTTTTTCACACTTTTTTTCTTTCTTTTTTTTGCAGTGTTATAGCAGATCAGCGTGTGCAGTGTAATAGCCACTAGGGGGTAGTGGCTATTACACTGCACACGCTGATCTGCTACACAGATCATTGCCATGCATTGACACGGCAAAGATCAGTGATATCGCTGGTTGATTGCTCAAGCCTGGATTTCAGGCTTGGAGCAATCAATCGCTGATTGGACGTGACGGAGGCAGGTAAGGGGACCTCCGCTCGCGTTCTAGCTGATCGGGACATTGCGATTTCACCGCGATGGTCCGATCAGCCCGACCAGCCCAACTGAGCTGCAGGGAAGCTTTAACTTTAATTTTAGACACGGCGATGAGCTTTGAACGCTGAGTCTAAAGGGTTAATAGTGTGCAGCTCTACAATCGGTGCTGCGCGCTATTAGCCCAGGGTCCCGGCTTTCATTTGTCGCAGGGACCGACCCGGTATGACGCGGGGTCATGGCGTAACCCCGCATTATATACCATGATCGGGCGCATGGCATACAGGTACGCCCTGTGTTCTTAAGAGGTTAATCTTATGGATTGTGAAGCCCTAGTGTCTACTCATGCTGCTTCCAGCTCCAGGCTGTGTCATTCAGCAACTATATGGTCTACTCATGCTTCAGCCAACTCCAGGCTGTGCCATTCAGCCACTATATGGTCTCCTCATGCTTCAGCCATCTCCAGGCAGTGTCCTTCAGCCACTATATGGTCTCCATATATTGACTTTGTATTGTAGGAAACATGTGGGTATCCTTGAGTTACTCTCCCAGCATTATTGCTATGTTGATACCAGTAATAAAAGGAATATTGCCAAGGATTAGTAGAAACAGGGAACTGTGGATACTGACCACCGGCTGTTGGAATTGACTGACTATCCCAGGTGGTAGATTTACCATTTTGAAGTTCCTCAGTTATAGTAGTCTTTAAGTCGTTCATTCTTTGTTGTGGTTCTTCAGTTGCAGAATTAAGTTGTATCATGTTTTTCTATTCCTCCGATGAGCTAATGTCACTGGAACACACAATACTCATACTGTCATCTAATGAAGGATCTTTTTCTTCAGAGAACGTATGTATTATTTTCTTATTTTGAATGTCAGGTGGTTATTCTTACATTTACTGATTATAAAGGAATTTTGGAATCTGGGACACAGGTAAAAAAACGTTTTTTTGAGCGTACTTTAGCACATTTTTCTGCTCTTTAAGTGCATACCACATACCTACATCTAAGTAGTGTACTATTTTGTACCTGTTAATCTGTCAAGGGTCTATATACTGTGAAAGCAGTACACACCTGCTGCTGTTCTAGACAAATACTGTTTTAAGCGTAGTGAAGCTTATCTTACTCCCCTCATATACGCAATAAGTATGTCAGGCAGAGTAGTGAAATTTCAATTACAAAATCCCTAATTTAAATTTCAAAATCTTAAATTTAAATGTCAAAATCTTAAATTTAAATTTCAAAATCTTAAATTTCAATGGACTCCTCATACTTCTGCCAACTCCAGGCTGTGCCATTCAGACACTATATGGTCTCCTGATGCTTTAGCCAACTCCAGGATGTCATTCAGCCAATATATGGCTTACTGATGCAGCTGGGCCTGTGTCTGGGCCTAAAAAACTTTTGGGTAGCACTAGCTACGCTAAATCTTCAATTTAAATTTCAGAATTCCTCTTTTAATCTTAGGTACTGTGAAGCCCTAGTGTCTCCTCATGCTGCTGCCAACTCTATGCTGTGCCATTCAGACACTATGTGGTCTCCTGATGGTTCAGCCAACTGCAGGCTGTGTCATTCAGCCAATATATGGTTTACTGATGTTGCTGGGCCTGGGTCTTGGCCTAAAAAATTTTTATGGTAGCACTAGCTACCCTAAATCTTCAATTTAAATTTCAAATTCATCTTTTAACCCCTTAACCTCTTCAGGACACAGGGCGTATGGATACGCCCTGCATTCCGAGTCCTTAAGGATCGAGGGCGTATCCATACGCCCGTGGGAAATCTGGTCCCCACCACTAGCCGGTTGGGGACCGGAGCCGGATGCCTGCTGAAATCATTCAGCAGGCACCCTGGCACATCGCCCAGGGGGGTCCTGAGACCCCCCCATGTCGGCGATCGGAGAAAATCGCATGTCAATTCAGACATGCGATTTTCTCCAATTCCGGGCTGATCGGGTCTCTGGTGACCCGATCACCCGGAAAATAGGGCTGATCGGAGCTGTCAGCAACAGCCCCCATCAGCCTAAAGGATAGGAGTGAGGTCGCAAAGCTGCGATCTCCTCCTATCCCCTTCCATTACTCAGAAGGGAGTTCTGACCAATGGCAGCGCAGTTGCCATGGACCGCCCCTGGATGTCGAGGGGCTCTGGGAAGAAAATGGAGGCCTTATCTGCAGGAGAAGATGCCTGGGGACCTGGGATCTTCGCTGGAGCCTGCTGGATCTTTGCTCAGGTAGGGAATCGACAGGGGGGGGGGGGAATTGAAAGTGAAAGTAAATCGATCTTTACTGTGGCAACTACTAGGGGGGCCAAACTGCGACTCCCAGCATGCCCAGACAGCCAAAGGCTGTCTGGGCATGCTGGGAGTTGTAGTTTTGCAACATCTGGAGGGTCACAGTTTGGAGACCACTGTTACAGTGGTGCCCAAACAGTAGCCCTCCAGATGTTGCCAAACTACAACTTTCAGCATGCCTCGACTTCCTAGGCATGCTGGGAGTTGTAGTTCGGTAACATCTGTCCCTTCAGATTTAGCAATTTTCATGACATTTTTGAAAATTGCTGCTCTACTTTGAAGCCCTCTAATTTTTCCAAAAAGCAAAAATGTGTCCATTTTATGATGCCAACATAAAGTGGGCATGTTGTATTTGTGAAGAAAAATAAAATTTATTTGGAATATCCATTTTCCTTACAATTAGAGAGCTTCAAAGATGGAAAAATGCTAAATTTTCAAAATTTGGGGATTTTTCACCAAAAAAGGATGCAATTAACATCGAAAATTTACCACCAAAATAAAGTAGAATATGTCACGAAAAAACAATCTCAGAATCAGAATAAGCGTTTTCGCGTTATTAATTAGTAAAGTGACTGTGGTCATAATTGCGAAAAAGGGCTCAGTCCTTAAGGTGAAAAAGGGCTGCGTCCTTAAGGGGTTAAGGACACATGACGTCATGTGTCCGCTCCCGATCTATAACGCGGGGCCACGGCGTGGCCCCACGTCATAACGGGTCGGACCCGGCCGTTGTTAGACCCGTGGTTAATAGCGAGCGGCATTGATCGCGATGCTGCGCGCTATTAACCCTTTAGACGCGGCGTTCAAAGTTGAACGCTGCATCTAAAGTGAAAGTGAAAGCCACGGCTAAATAGCGGCATCCCGAATTGCTTACAGGACAGCAGGAGGGTCCCTACCTACCTCCTCACTGTCCGATCGCCGAATGACTGCTCAGTGCCTGAGATCCAGGCATGAGCAGTCAAGCGGCAGAATCATCGATCACTGGTTTCCTATGAGAAACCAGTGATCAATGTAATAGATCAGTGTGTGCAGTGTTATAGCCCCCTATGGGAGCTATAACAATGCAAAAAAAAAAAAGTGAAAAAAAAGTGAATAAAGATCATTTAACCCCTTCCCTATTAAAAGTTTCAATCACCCCCCTTTTCCCATAAAAAAATAACACAGTGTAAATAAAAATAAACATATATGGTATCACCGCGTGCGGAAATGTTCGAATTATAAAAATATATTGTTAATTAAACCGCATGGTCAATGGCGTGCGCGCAAAAAAATTCCAAAGTCCAAAATAGTGCATTTTTGGTCACTTTTTTATATCAATAAGTCCTATCAATGCAAATATGGTACCGCTAAAAACTTCAGATCACAGCGCAAAAAATTAGCCCTCATACCGCACCATACACGGAAAAATAAAAAAGTTATAGGGGTCAGAAGATGACAATTTTAAACGTATAAATTTTCCTGCATGTAGTTATGATTTTTTCCAGAAGTACGACAAAATCAAACCTATATAAGTAGGATATCATTTTAATCGTATGGACCTACAGAATAAAGATAAGGTGTCATTTTACCGAAAAATGTACTACGTGGAAACGGAAGCCCCCAAAAGTTACAAAACAGCATTTATTTTCAATTTTGTCTCACAATGATTTTTTTCCCCTTTCGCCGTAGATTTTTGGGCAAAATGACTGACGTCATTACAAAGTACAATTGGTGGCGCAAAAAACAAGCCATCATATGGATTTTTAGGTGCAAAATTTTAAGAGTTATGATTTTTAAAGGCAAGGAGGAAAAAACGAAAATGCAAAAACGGAAAAACCCTTGGTCCTTAAGGGGTTAATCTTAGGTATTGTGTAGCCCTAGTGTCTACTCATGCTGCTGCCAACTCCACGCTGTGCCATTTAGACACTATGTGGTCCCCTCATGCTTCAGCCACATCCAAGCTGTGTCTTTCAGCCACTATATGGTATCCTCATGCTGCCAACACCTCCACGCTGTGTCATTCAGCCACTATATGGTCTCCTCATGCTTCAGCAACATCCAAGCTGTGTCTTTCAGCCACTATATGGTCTCCTCATGCTGCCAACACCTCCACGCTGTGTCATTCAGCCACTACATGGTCTCCTCATGCTTCAGCAACATCCAAGCTGTGTCTTTCAGCCACTATATGGTCTCCTCATGCTGCCACCACCTCCACGCTGTGTCATTTAGCCACTGTATGGTCTCCTCATGCTGCCAACACCTCCACACTGTGTCATTCAGCCACTATATGGTCTCCTTATTTTGCCAACACCTCCACGCTTTGTCATTCAGCCAATACATGGTCTCTTCATACTGATGCCACCTCCTGTTATAGTGCCGTTCTGCGGCAATAATTCTAAAAGTGATGCCTGTAATCTACATGTCATTCTGAACAGTGACGTTGCTATGGTTGGTGTCACCCCCCCCCCCCCCCCACCTCCGCATTAGTAATTTTTTTAGCCTGTTGTGATGGACGCCAGTGGAGTAGCACATTTCAGAAACTTATTTCCAGTATAATAATTAAATATACCAATTGCCAAGAATGGTGAAATGCTAGAGAAGTTTTTACCATTTAAAACTACAGCTCCCAGTATGACCTAAGCAGTAATAAGGTTCTGCTGGGAGTTGTAGTTTCACACATCATAACTGCATAGCTGTGAATACAGGTGACGTCTTCTCTATAGTCTTTCTTTATATAATTCAGCTGGTACATACCACCAGGTCTAGCTAAATCTTCTCTCTGCAGAAGTTGATGCCCAGACGGCTCCTCACTATGTCAATTCTGATCCTCTATATGAAAACAATAATTATTATAACCATGCCAGACAGTATGCCCATGAATATAATACTAACACGCAGTGCATCCTCTAAATATAATACTATGACACACTGTACCCTCTGAATATAATACTGCCACACACTGCACTCTCTGAACATAATACTGCCCCACACTGCACACTCTGATTATAATACTGCCCCACACTGCACACTCTGAATATAATACTACCACACACTGGGCTCTCTGAATATAATACTACCACACACTGTGCTCTCTGAATATAATACTACCACACACTGCGCTCTCTGAATATACCACTGCCACACACTGTACCATCTGAACATAATACTGCCACACACTGTGCACTCTGAATATAATACTACCACACACTGTGCTCTCTGAACATAATACTGCCATACACTGCGCTCTCTGAATATAATACTGCCACACACTGCGCTCTCTGAATATAATACTGCCACACACTGTGCTCTCCTGAATATGGTACTGCCACACAGTGGGCCCTGTGATTATAATACTTTGACACACTGCACCCTCTAAATATAATACTGTCACACACTGTGCTCTCCTGAATATAGTACTGCCACACACTGGGTCCTGTGATTATAATACTTCCACACACTGCGCCCTCTAAATATAATACTGCGCCATTTGAATATACTACCACACACTGCGCCCTTTGTATATAACCTTGTTTTTCAGTGCAGATTTTATGATGCCACTGTGCCCCAGAATTAATTATGCCAATGTGCCCCAGAATTAATTATGCCACTGTGCCACAAATAATTAATGCCGCTGTGCCCCCAGAATTAATAATGCCACTGTTCCCCCAGAATGAATGATACCAATATTAATTATACCACTGTTCCCCAGAATTATTGATGTCATGTGCCCCCAAAATTAATTATATCACTGTTCCCCAGAATTATTGACATCATGTGACCCCAGAATAAATTATGCCGCTGTGCCCCCAGAATTAATTATACCACTGTTCCCCAGAATTATTGACGCCATGTGCCCCCAAAATAAATTATGCCGCTGTGCCCTCAGAATTAATGATGCCACTGTGCCCCCAGAATAAATTATGCCGCTGTCCCCCCAGAATAAATGATGCCGCTGTCCCCCCAGAATAAATGATGCCGCTGTCCCCCCAGATGATGCCGTTGTGCACCCAGAATTAACAATGCCACTATTCCCCAGAATTATTGACGTCATGTGCCCCCAGAATAAATTATACCACTGTTCCCCAGAATTATTGACATCATGTGACGCAGAATAAATTATACCGCTGTGCCCCCAGAATTAATTATACCACTGTTCCCCAGCATTATTGACGTCATGTGCCCCCAGAATAAATTATGCCGCTGTGCCCCAGAATTAATTATACCACTGTTCCCCAGAATTATTGACATCATGTGCCCCAGAATAAATGATGCCGCTGTGCCCCCAGAATTAATTATACCACTGTTCCCCAGCATTATTGACGTCATGTGCCCCCAGAATAAATGATGCCGCTGTGCCCTCAGAATTAATGATGCCGCTGTCCCCCCAGAATAAATGATGCCGCTGTCCCCCCAGAATAAATGATGCCACTGTGCCCCAGAATTAATGTTGACACTGACCCCCAGAATGAATTATGCCACTGTGCCCTGGTATATTATGCTGGATGATGGGGGTGCTACTGCAAGGAAGGGAGTGCTGCCAATGGATGATGAGGATGTTACTGCCACCCTGGTAGTAGCCCGCCCATCATCCATCTGCAGCACCATCCTCCTGGCAGTTGCACCTCCATCATCCCCCAGCAACACCCCCCCCCCACCCCCACAGTAGCACCCCTCATTATCCGTTAGCTGATGCATCATGGGGTGGTTGATGGGGGTCCTCCTGGCAGTAGCACCCCCATCATCCACCAGCAGGATCCGCTGATGGGGGTGCTACTCCTGGGGAGGGGGGTGTTGCTGGTGGATGATGAGGGGCCCCCTGACGAAGCACAGGTGAAACGTATGTTGGGGTAGGAGGAGGCAGGTGTGTGGCTGCATGGCAGGAGGACCTCATGGTGTCTTTTTCATTTCTTTTTTCCTATGTTATTTCTGTCATCTTTACTTTTATTTTAGGACATGTTTTGGTTTTTCACTGAAACACCCTTTACTCTTTATACTTGATTGTATATTCCATGGTTTGCATTCAGTGATTACTTCTTTTCTTGTTACACCTGTATTTCCCTGTATTCCATGGATTTGTGCCATACATCTTGTCTGCCCCCATCTTTTGTGGCTGTTATTGTAGTGCCTTGATTTTATTATTTTTTTTGTTTTCCTACTTTGTGCATATGTGTTTAATAAAGATATTGATATTTTTTCTGGTTATAATTTATTGGTATTGGATGATGAGGGTGCCATGGGGGATTGGTAGCAGAGCGGACACGGCTACACGTGGATGGGGGGGGGGGGGTAGTTGGGTGATGGCAGACCCAGCTACGTGAGAGGTCTGGGGGCAGGAGTGTTTGGGGGATGTTGGTGGCTGGCGAATGGAGCTATCTGAGGAGCTGAGGGGGGGCGTCATGGTGTCACCCCATCAGCCTGGTGTCACCTGGTACGGCCTGCACCCCGGCTGCTATGCTACAGCATACACCCGCCGCTGCACTCCCAACATAATACATTTCATACATAAAAAAAAAAAACAACCACCCACTCCATCACCCCATCACACCCCCATTCCACTCCATCACACCCCACTCCATCACCCTCCATCCCACTCCATCACCCCCCCATCCCACTCCATCAACCCCCACCCACACCACTCCATTAACCCACATGCATCACCCCCCACTCCATCACCCCTACACTCCACTCCATCACTCCCCCCCCTTTCACCAACCCACCTCACTCCACTACATCATCACTCCCCCCTGCAGAGTGGGGGTTTAGCTCAGCACAAGCCCCCCAGCACCTAGAGCCCCCCAAAAAACCTAGAGCCCGAGCCCCTAAGGAGCATCTTAACAGGGCCTGTTGCTTGCTGACTTGCTTCCTATGCACGTTGGCGTCCAGAAAACACCGCCCACCTCCTGCTGATGTACCGTCACAGGGCACTACAAGCACATGATTGGTGTCTGAAAGCTGAGGACCGGGGGTGAGTGGAGGAGCGCCGTCGGGAGGTGAGTGGAGGAGCGCCGCCGGACAGATAAGTGGAGAAGCGCCGCCGGACAGAAAAATGGAGAAGCGATGCCGGACAGATGAGGAACGGGGGCGGGAGGGTGCTAGTTGCTAGTGAACCGGACAGATGAGGAACGGGGGGGGGGGTGCTAGTGAACCGGACTAGGGTGCCAGTGAGTGAGAAGCGCTGGACATATAAGGAGGGGGGGGGTGTAAGCGGTGCCATGCCAGACAGATGAGGTGAGCTAAGGACATGGTGTCACCCCATCAGGCTGGTGCCCCCCTGCACCCCGGTCCCTACGCCACTGATAATAACAGTATTATTTCACTACCCCAGCACCCTCCATATGCATGTTAGAACAAAGCAAAGTGTTCTACAGACCTAGTGAGGCTCTCTGTAGTCCAGAAATACCCATTTTTAATATAGATTTGCCGCGAATAAATTCGAAATATTTGGGAATTGGCCGAATCGAATTTCTCAAAAGTTCGCTCATCTCTAATGCATAGCCCAAATTCAGCAAATATGGATTTTGTACTAATTCTCTGTAATAGTAAGAACAAAATTGCCATCATTTACTAAGCTAAAATCCACTAGTTTTTGTCTGGTTTTTCCAAGTTATTTTCGTGCACAGTGTCGGAGACATGTCTGAGACATATCTCAGACACTGTGCGACAGGAAAATCCAACTAACCCGACATTGCATTGTGAAAAGCCGAAAAAGGGGCATGGTCTGTCGCAAAGGGGGCATGGCCGGCCAAAAAAGGGTCTTGGTTTCCCAACCCGACCTATTTACTATTGAATTCACAGAAAATCTTCTGAATAAATGGCTGGAAATTTCCACGTAGAAAAAGGTAGTCAGAAAAGGTTCCCAACTTGCAAATCTGTGATCCCCAAAGTAAATAGGGTGGAATCCTACAAGTCTGAAACTAAATTTCACACTAGTAAAAACCCTACACTCTTAGTAAATGAGTCGCAATATATACCTTGTGATTTAGGTAGGATTTTTACATTCACTGGTCACTTTACTAGGTACATCTGTTCATTAGCTTGTCCACACAAAAAGCTAATCAGCCAATCACATGACAGCTTAGTATGTAAGCATGGTTAAGTCTAGAGATGAGCGAATTTTTGTTTCACTCTGAATTTATTTGCAGTGAATCACTATTTAAACGGCTATTTCTGGCCTACAGAGAGCCTCAATAGGGTTGTAGAACACTTTGCCTTATCGTAACACTCATAGGGAGTGTGCTGTGTTAGTGAAATAATACTGTTATTCAGAATGACATGCAGATTACAGGCATCACTATTAGAATGACTACCGCAGAGCATCTGGATGTGGCAGCAGTGTCAGGAGACCATATGGCGTCACAATTGAAGAGATGAAAGAGAATTTTTTAATGTAATTTTAATTTAATTTAAATAAATTTAAGTTTTTTTAAATCCTTTTTTGAGGACCCATTTTGGTGAGCATCGAGCTGGCGGTCAACCATGAGGCCAGCTATCACCTGTTCCAGCCCCTCCTCTCAGTGCCCTTGCCCCCCCGACTGTCTTACTCTGTGTGGAACTGCGAATGTTTCATTATGATGTCGTTCATCCCGTGATCCTAGTGACTGACTAATAATGTGGCTTCCTCAAAGGTCATGAGCAAACGGCAGATGTAATTTATGAGCTGCCACTGGTTGACATTGAAGTTACACAGGGGAGTACCTTTATCCACTTATCATCAAGTAATTGTTTATAGCTTTTCTCTTCGTATAGTCGAACCAACATATGGCGGGTTGCGGGATGCCGTTCTGACGCTGCAGCTCAAGGAGTGTGTGCTTTGCGATGTACGAGTGGCTGAAGTGCATGCAAAGTTTCCTTACCATTGTTAGGATGTCTTGCAGATGGGGGGGGGGGGGGGGTATGAACCCTTCAGGAACCGTTTGACAACTAGATTGAACACGTGTGCCATGCAGAGTACATTAGGAGATATTGGAGAAAAATAGAGATGGTGCTTTATAGTGCCGGTTATCCGCAGTATTAGCGGAGAGTTGAACAGAAAGGTAAAGGACCTGCTCACCTTTACAGGTTTCGCTATATTACAGGCACAACATTGATAATCACTTTGGGCAGATCGCTAGTGTGTCAGGAGCAGCTGGCCATCGGTCCCGTCAAGGACGGTGGATAATGCAGGAGTACAGATGTAGGAAGTGAAAATCCAGGCAGGGGTTTCCTTTCCTTCCAGTGAAGATCCAACTGCGGCTCTGTAGCGCTACACCGGCATGATGACACAGGAGTCGGGTGTATGGTAGTGTTAAGGTTGACTGCTGTTTAGGCCTTAAAATGTGACTGCCGCTGTATACTACTGAGTGTCGACACAAGAAATAAACACCAGACAAAATGTTGGTATATATCTCCTTCTCAGCATACTGGATAAGTCTATATTTCTTCAAATGTTTTGTCTCTAACTTCCAATTTCATCTTTATCTTGCTTCTTTGGCCTCGTCCCAAGGTCTTCATCTTAGTCACAAGTAAATAGCAAACTGATAAGGAAAATAATGTTTTTCTGCAGCATATTAGCACATGATCCTTTGGATAGGGGATAAGATGTCTAGGGGCGGAGTACCACTTTAAGGTCTGTCCATAGATTTTCAATTATGTTGAGGTCAGGAGATTGTGAAGGCCATGGCAAAACCTTCAGTTTACGCCTCTTGATGTAATCCCCCATGGATTTCGAGGTGTGTTTAGGATCATTATCCATTTGTAGAAGCCATCCTCTCTTTAACTTAACTTCAGCTTTTTCACAGATGGCATCAAGTTAGCATCCAAAATTTGCTGACATTTTATTGAATCCATTTTTCCTCTACTCGTGAGATGTTCCCTGTGCCACTTGCTGCAATACAACCCCAAAGCATGATTGATCCATCCCCATGCTTAACAGTTAGACAGAGTTTCTTTTCATTAAATTCTGTTCCCCTTCTTCTCCATACGTACCTTTGCTCATTTCGGCCAAAAAGTTCAATTTTAACCTCATCAGTCCACAGAACTTGTTTCCAAAATGTATCAGGCGTGTCTATATGTTAATTTGCAAAGTTCAAACGCTGATTTTTGTTGTGAGGCCGTAGAAGAGGTTTTCTTCTGATGACTCTTCCATGAAGACCATATTTGTACGAGTATTTCTTTATAGTGGAAAAGTGTACCACAACTCCAGTGTCTGTCAGATCTTTCTGAAGGGATTGTGCAGTCAAACGTGGGTTTTGAATTGTTTTTCTCACAATCCTGCCAGCTATTCTGTCTGATATTTTTCTTGGTCTTCCAGATCTTGCTTTAACTTCCACTGTTCCTGATGACTGCCATTTCTTAATTACATTCCGAACAGAGGATAATGACATCTGAAAACGTTTTGCTATCTTCTTATAGCCTTCTCCAGCTTTGTGAGCCTCAACTATTTTCAGTTTCAGATTTCTAAACAGCTGCTTAGAAGAACCCATGGTGCTGATTGTTGGGGCAAGGTCAGATGAGTCTGGGCATTTAAAACCTTTGAGATTGACATCACCTGGTCTTCCCAGATGATGATCGAGAACAATCCATGACACTGGCAGGTCTCGGCTTTGCAAAGGGGGCAGTGCATGCTATAAATTCTGCAGGGTGACAAAACTTTTGCAGATGCCATGTTTTTGTTTTCTGTTATTTTGAAAGTGTAAATGATGGAAATAAAGTCTAACTTTTGTTGACATATCATAAGAATGTCTAATCTGTCATTTGATGCCTTTTGGAGATTTTTCCATCTTTCCTTGATTTCTTTATGCACATTAATAAAAAATTTTACCTGGGGTGCCCAAACTTTTGATTCCCACTGTATGCGAAAAAGCACTGCGTGAACACATTGAGTATTGGCACACATCAAGAAGAGACTCTGTGCATGCGCATAAGACACATAGTAGCACTTGGAGTAAGGGCATGAAATGCAAATGTGATCAGAATAAAAATATAGCATATTGAAGCTTAAGGGAGCAAAACTATATGTTGGCAGTATAACATGGTACAAATATTAAGCATATTGGAGCAATCAAGCAAGTAATATATAAAAGGCAGAGTATGAAGCTGGATTGCATATAAGATAAGGGGCAGTGTGGCACAGATGGGTCAACAGAGGCAAAGGCACACATGCAAGACACAACATCTGGAACCCCCTAGGGGAGTATGGCCGTCACCTAGCGATACCATCCCAGGGTACGACAAACTGGTGGCCAAGTGGTAGTACCCACTGGGCGAAACCACCAGAGCATACCAGAAACACACATAATTGGGGGTGGCATAAAGGATGCCCCAGCCAGAAGGTTCACCCACTCATACATCCACACATAACTACCCATTACCAATGGCAACAAGCTGAGAGAATCCATAGATTGCTCCAAAATAAATTTATTTAGACAGGGAATGATGCAATAACTACAACCTACTGCCTACAAATATGCCCAACCATCATATCATTCCAGCCGGTCCTTGTAAGATCCAGAACAAGCAGAATATGTAGAAATTCATGAGGGGTCCATTTTGCCATCTCTAAAGTAAACAAAAAATAAATATAAGTAACAAAATAATGTGGACTGGTGTGTATCATTTGCGCAAAAAATATTGGGATGTTTTTTTTTTTTGTTTAGTTTTTTTCGGAATTGCACTCTTTTTCCAAAAAAATCTGAGTGGTAGCAAGGACACGTAGAAAAGTGTCAGATGCTGGACGATGCAGGAGCCAGCCCTCGGCACTGCAATACTACAACTAATCCCATCATGGATAGCATGGGACTACAACTACTCCCATCATGGGACAGCCTAGGCCCAGGAGCGCCATTTTTGATGCTCCAGGCCTGTTGGTACAGCTCTTCCCGGCACCCTGGGGTGGTGGGTACTGGGGTAATAATTTGGGGTTAGAACTAGCTTGTTTGTGGCTAACACTAAGCCCGGCTTAGCAATGGATTCCATCTACAAGATGGCTTCCACTACTAAGCCTGAAAATTTCACTTAAAAAAAACACTCCCCCACAGCCCTTATTAACCATTTTATTGACATTAAAAAACTACTGGTCATTGTTGCATTCCACCGAATCTGACATAGTCCTCCGCATTCACATATCTGAAATGAGAAGAAAAGGAAAAAAAAAAAGGTTAGTAAAATTTTTTGCTCTCTCCCCTGGGGAGTGCGCCCATACTGCAGTGTGTAACAGGGAGCCTCCAATTGTTGACATCTGCCTACTGTTTCCTATATATACAGGATAGCGCGCAAAGACTTAACCCAGAACTGCTCAGCAGCAGCATGGGTTAACTCTTTCCTTGCTGGGCTCCTGTATAGTATACATAGGTACACTATGCAATCCTGTATACTATACAGCCGGTGGAGGTAAGTAGTTATGCTCTGCACCCTGTATATGTATGTACTATACATTTTCACACAAAAGAAAAGATTAAAAAGTTAGGGCGTCTCTCTTCCCATGTAGTATTAACAGTAATTCTGCGTGCACCTGCAGTGTGCTTGCAGATAGGGAAGGACTGAACTGTTTTAAAATCAACTCACGGTCCCCTCGACATGTTTCGCCACTATACACGTCTTTGTCAAGAGGTTGCTAGTGGCCAGCAACCTCTTGACAAAGCCATGTATAGCGGCGAAACATGTCGAGGGGGGCCGCAAATTGATTTTAAAACAGTGCAGTCCTTCCCTATCTGCAAGCACACTGCAGGTGCATGCAGAATTACCGTTTTGCAATTGAGTCTGAGTAGTACTAAATGAATATAACACTACATAGGAAGAGAGACGCCCTGACATTTTAATCTTTTCTTTTGTGTGAAAATAATAAAGATATACCTTTTTAAATATATGGGAAATTAGGGTATTAGTGGATCACTGCGGTGGTCTTATTGTTAATTGTTTGGATTAACCCTCCATATATTGGTCTATAATGGAGTAGATATGTACTATACATCACTCATTACTGCATCTGACCCGCAGAGCGATACCTGAAGGCAGTGAAAAAAATCGCCACAGGGTACAAAAATGATTGTTTCCACACACCAGCAAAAATGCAAGAAAAAATGCAAAGCTGTGACAGTTTTTCTAGAGATTTTGCTGGTGGACAAAAACCTTAAAGGGGTATTCCAGGCAAAAAAATTTTTATATATATATATATATATATATATATATATATATATATATATATATCAACTGGCTCCGGAAAGTGAAATAGATTTGTAAATTATTTCTATTAAAAAATTGTAATCCTTCCAATAGTTATTAGCTTCTGAAGTTTTCTGTCTAACTGCTCAATGATGATGTCACGTCCTGGGAGCTGTGCATGATGGGAGAATATCCCCATAGGAACTGCACAGCTCCTGGGACGTGAGTCAATAGAGAGCAGTTAGATAAAAAAACAACAACTCAACTTCAGAAGCTAATAACTATTGGAAGGATTAGGATTTTTTTTATAGAAGTCATTTACAAATCTGTTTAACTTTCCAGAGCCAGTTGATGTATTAAAAAAAAGTTTTGGCTTGGAATACCCCTTTAATGGAATCCGAGCCTCAAAGCAATAGAGCAAAATCCATGTGTACACTTTTCCTGTGAGGTGTAGTTCAGGTATACTAATAGAACTGTGTGGAAATTTAGAACTTTGCACCAAATTTATCATGTGCCTTGCACAAGTATGGTAAATTTGGTGCAGTTGCACAAAATTTAGACCAACCATAATGATCTACAAAAAATGTCTACCTACACCAACATTGATACATGTCCCCCCCCTAGTTTTTTGCGATAGCTAGGTTTGTGTATAGTGTGATGACAGGGGAGAAGGGGGGGGGGCTGAGAGGAGGGTTCATCGGATAAGCTATGAGGCTTTGTTAAGCCCTTGCGGTTGTAGTGTGTCGAGTTGAAATAACCGAAACATTTCCCTTTTGGTGAGGGTTTTGAATCTGTTGGGGATGTGATTGGGGACATGATCAATAGGGAAGATCGTACAGGGGTCATCATCATCCGGGTGCTTTTCGGTACAATGTCTTGAGATACTGTGAAGTAAAAATTTATTTTTAATGTTGTTCCTATGTTTATTAAGACGACTAGAGATTAGCAAACTTTTCAAAAATTCGATTCAGCCGATTCGCCAAATTTTCCGAAAAAGTTTGTTTCGATCCAAATTTTTTCAAGGTGAATCTATATTAAAAAAGGCTATTTCTAGCCTACATACAGCCTCTATAGGGGTATAGAACACTTTGCTGTGTTCTAAAACGCATATGGAGTGTGCCGGGGTAGTGAAATAATACTGTTATTCAGAATAACATGCAGATTACCGACATCGCTTTTAGAATCACTGCCGCACAGCAGCACAATGACAGAGCCTGGTGGTGGCATCAGTGTCAGGAGACCATGTAGTGACTGAATAACATAGCGTGGAGGTGTTGGCAGCATGAGGAGACCATTTAGTGGCTGAATGGCACAGCGTGGAGGTGTTGGCAGCATGAGGAGACCATATAGTGGCTAAATGGCACAGCGTGGAGGTGTTGGCAGCATGAGGACACCATATAGTGGCTGAATAACACAGCTTGGATGAGGCTGAAGCATGAGGACACCATATAGTGGCTAAATGACACAGAATGGAGGTGTTGGCAGCATGAGGACACCATATAGTGGCTGAATGAAACAGCTTGGATGAAGCTGAAGCATGAGGACACCATATAGTGGCTGAATGAAACAGCATGGAGGTGTTGGCAGCATGAGGAGACTATATAGTGGCTGAATGGCACAGCGTGGAGGTGTTGGCAGCATGAGGACACCATATAGTGTCTGAATGACACAGCTTGGATGAGGCTGAAGCATGAGGACACCATATAGTGGCTCAATGACACAGAATGGAGGTGTTAGCAGCATGAGGACACCATATAGTGGCTGAATGGCACAGAGTGGAGGTGTTGGCAGCATGAGGACACCATATAGTGGCTGAATGACACAGCATGGACACGTTGTCAGCATGAGGAGACCATATAGTGGCTGAATGACACAGCGTGGAGGTGTTGGCAGCATGAGGATACCATATAGTGGCTGAATGGCACAGCGTGGAGGTGTTAGCAGCATGAGGACACCATATAGTGGCTGAATGGCACAGTGTGGAGGTGTTGGCAGCATGAGGACACCATATAGTGGCTGACTGACGCAGCTTGAATGAAGCTGAAGCATGAGGACACCATATAGTGGCTGAATGGCTCAGCGTGGAGGTGTTGGCAGCATGAGGACACCATATAGTGGCTGAATGACACAGAATGGATGAAGCTGAAGCATGAGGACACGATATAGTGGCTGAATGACACAGCGTGGAGGTGTTGGCAGCATGAGGAGACCATATAGTGGCTGAATGACACAGCTTGGATGAGGCTGAAGCATGAGGACACCATATAGTGGCTGAATGACACAGAATGGAGGTGTTGGCAGCATGAGGACACCATATAGTGGCTGAATGACACAGCTTGGATGAGGCTGAAGCATGAGGACACCATATAGTGGCTGAATGACACAGAATGGAGGTGTTGGCAGCATGAGGAGACCATATAGTGGCTGAATGGCACAGAATGGAGGTGTTGGCAGCATGAGAACACCATATAGTGGATGACTGACGCAGCTTGAATGAAGCTGAAGCATGAGAACACCATATAGTGGCTGAATGGCTCAGCGTGGAGGTGTTGGCAGCATGAGGACACCATATAGTGGCTGAATGACACAGAATGGAGGTGTTGGCAGCATGAGGACACCATATAGTGGCTGAATGACACAGCGTGGAGGTGTTGGCAGCATGAAGAGACCATATAGTGGCTGAATGGCACAGCGTGGAGGTGTTGGCAACATGAGGACACCATGTAGTGGCTGAATGACACAGCATGGACATGTTGTCAGCATGAGGACACCATATAGTGGCTGAATGACACAGCTTGGATGAGGCTGAAGCATGAGGACACCATATAGTGGCTGAATGACACAGCATGGAGGTGTTGGCAGCATGAGGAGACCATATAGTGGATGAATGGCACAGCCTGGAGTTGCCAGCAGCATGAGTAGGCACTAGGCCTTCACAATCCCTAAGATTAAAAGATTAATTAAGACATTTAAACCGAAGATTTTGGATAGCGGGTGCTACCTATGAGAAAATTTGAAATTACCAGACCCAGGCCCCACAGCGGCATCAGTAACCCATATATTGCCTGAATGACACAACCTGTAGTTGGCTGATGCACGAGTACACACCAGGGCTTCACAATCCCCCCCAAAAAACACCCCAATTTTAGATATTTTTGGAAAAGATTTTGGATAGCGGGTGCTACCTATGAGAAAATTTGAAATTACCAGACCCAGGCCCCACAGTGGCATCAGTAACCCATATATTGCCTGAATGACACAGCCTGGAGTTGGCTGATGCACGAGTACACACCAGGGCTTCACAATCCCCCCCAACAAACACCACAATTTTAGAAATTTTTGAAAAAGATTTTGGATAGCGGGTGCTACCTATGAGAAAATTAGAAATTACCAGACCCAGGCCCCACAGTGGCATCAATAACCCATATATTGCCTGAAGGATACAGCCTGGAGTTGGCTGATGCACGAGTACACACCAGGGCTTCACAATCCCCCCAAAAAACACCACAATTTTAGAAATTTTTGAAAAGGATTTTGGATAGCGGGTGCTACCTATGAGAAAATGTGAAATTACCAGACCCAGGCCCCACAGCGGCATCAGTAACCCATATATTGCCTGAATGACACAGCCTAGAGTTGGCTGATGCACGAGTACACACCAGGGCTTAACAATCTCTCACAAAAAACACCACAATTTTAGAAATTTTTGAAAAAGATTTTGGATAGCGGGTGCTACCGTAAATTTGAAATGACCAGACCCAGGCCCAGAAGCGCCATAATTTTTTTCTTTGAAAATTAAAACAAACTTTGAGTGTCGCGGACCCCATCGTGTGGGTACGAAGGACCAAATCCAACAAGCCCTCACAGCAACATCAGTAAAGCATATATTGCCTGAATGACACAGCCTGGAGTTGGCTGATTCACTAGTACACAGCAGGGCTGGAGCGCCCGCTCCCCCGACCTCCCTGCTCGGGATCCCGGCGCTGACCGGGAGCACGGGTTCCCTTGTGTCGGGGACGCGGCTGCCGTGGCGGCTGGTCCCCGCTCACGTGCCCCGTTCCTGTCTGTCTTACCTGGCTCCCAGCGGGCGCGGCCCAGCGCGCCTTTGATTGGTGCGCTGGTCCCTGACCTCTGGCCACTTCCCAATAAATGTTACCTGCCCCTTCCTGCCCTTGCCGGATCTTTGTGCCCTTGTGCCTTTGAGAAAGCGTTCCCTACTGTGTTATATTGCCTTGCCTGTTGCCGAACCCGTTGCTACCAACTACTCGCCCTCTAACCTTTGCCGCCTGCCCTGACCTCTGCTACGTCCGACTACGCTCCTGCATACTCCCTGTGTGCCACGTCATATCAGCTGCCAGAGAGATCAAGTTGTTACTGGGGGCAGTGGCGGCAGTGGCGGGCAGTGGCGTCTCCAGCATAAAACTAATCGCCAGAAGCCTGCTGGACTCCTTCCTTTGCCCATCCCTGAGCAACCATGGTCCCAAATTGCCATGGATTTCATTACTGATCTGCCCGTATCAGTATCAGTAATTGATTAACTACTCTCAGGTGTTTAAAACTAACTGGGATACTCTGTGAGCCTTGCTCTGGCTGAGTCTCACTGAAGCTTTTGTTTGTATTCTTAAGTGTTAACATCTGAGAAGTTTTATACGCAGAAGTTTAAAAAGCAGGAGTTGTAAGCAGGACCCAATGTAACTGTAAGTATTACACTCCCTTAATAAAAGTAGTTTTTCTTAATAGTTAATAACAACTGTTTGTCACCAAGGATATGGACAGCAGGATTGGAGGTTTTCTTCAGTGCACATTGTGCCACATGTATACATCTCTGGAGCAGCAGCTTCAGGGTGAATACTGCTGTGACAAATGTGATTATGTTGCCCACCTGGAAGCTAGTATTAGAGATCTAGAGGAGCAAAATGCAACATTGAGGGCAATTGACAATCTTACAGAGCAAGCAGTTAGTGGGGTAGAAATGGAGGTTGGAGAAACTAGCCAGCAGGCCCAAGTAGGGAGCTGGGTTAATGTAGTTAGAGGGACTGGAAAGGGGGCAAGGAAAAGGAAGGTCACTTCTGCTTCTGATCTCCCAAGTAAAATTGCCAAGTTGGGCGATGATGCGAGGGCTTCAGTATCAGAGATGCCAACCCTAGTGGATACTGGTCTCCCTAACAGCCGGGGGAACAGCTCAACTAGTAGTGTGGGGGATGGTAACGCAGGTAGGCCAAGACAGTTAGTTGTGGTAGGGGATTCTATAATCAGGAAGAAGGATAGAATAATTTGTCGCCAAGACCACCTCAACTGAATGGTTTGCTGTCTCCCTGGTGCCAGGGTTCGGCATGTGGTGGAAAGGGTGGACAAATTACTGGGGGGGGCTGGGGATGACTCAGCTGTCGTGGTCCATGTGGGAACCAACGACAGAATACATGGTAGGTGGAGGTCCTTGAAGAACAATTACAAGGAACTAGGTGCCAAGCTGAAGGGAAGGAACTCTAAGGTTGTGTTCTCTGGAATACTTCCTGTGCCATGCGCATCGCAGGAAAGACAGCGGGAGCTTAGGGAGTTAAATGCATGGCTTAAGTCGTGGTGTAAGGGGGAAGGGTTTGGGTTTTTAGAGCACTGGGCTGACTTTTCATTGGGGTACAAACTCTATTCTTTGGATAATTTGCACCTGAATGGAAGGGGGTCCGCTGTGCTGGGGGAGAGAATCCTGGAAGGGGTGGCAGAGTATTTAAACTAGGTGAGTGGGGGGAGGATAATAAAGCAAAGAAAGCAGACAGTGGGATGGATAAGTTAGAGCGGGGTCAGGACATAATGGTGGGTGGAGAGGGAGGAGTCCTGTGGGGGGAGGTTAAGAGCAGTGGATAAGGAGATCCATGGGTTACAAACCAGCCGTAAAAATAAATATAGCCCAAAAAATTGTAATCCCAATAATTCAAAAAATTCCATTAGCCCCAATAACTCAATAACTACAATAAGCCCCATTAACTAAAAAAATCCCATTAGCCCCAATAACTTAAATAATAACGTTAGACCCAATAACGCAAAAAATCCCATTAGCCCCAATAACTTAAATAGTACAATTAGCCCTTATAACTCAAAAAATAACATTAACCCAAATAACTCAGAAAATCCCATTAGTGAGACTATATGTGTAAAACTTAATGGAAATGGAAAGTGTATGTTCACAAATGCCAGAAGCCTAGCAAATAAAATGGGGGAGCTTGAGGCCTTGATACTGGAGGAACATATTGATATAGTTGGGGTCACTGAGACATGGCTGGACTCCTCGCATGACTGGGCTGTTAATCTGCAGGGATTTACATTGTTTGGCAAGGATAGAATGAACAGAAAATGTGGTGGAGTCTGTCTGTATGTAAGACGTGGTATGAAAGTCAGTGTGAACGATGCCATAGTGTGTGATGATTCTGAGGATGTGGAATCATTGTGGGTAGAATTACAAAAGGAGGGAAATATTGAAAAAATAGTATTTGGTGTAATCTACAGACCCCCTAATATAGTTACATAGTTACATAGTTAGTATGGTTGAAAAAAGACATACGTCCATCAAGTCCAACCAGGGGATTGAAGGGAAGGATGTAAGGGGATAAGGGAAAGGGATGTAGTTTTATAATTCTGCATAAGCATTAATGTTATTTTGTTCCAGGAATGTATCTAACCCTGCTTTAAAGCTGTTAATTGTTCCTGCTGTGACCAGTTCCTGAGGTAGACCGTTCCATAAATTCACAGTCCTCACGGTAAAGAAGGCGTGCCGCCCCTTTAGACTAAACCTTTTCTTCTCCAGACGGAGGGAGTGCCCCTCGTCCTTTGGGGGGGTTTAACCTGGAACAGTTTTTCTCCATATTTTTTGTATGGGCCATTTATATACTTATATACGTTTATCATATCCCCCCTTAAACGTCTCTTCTCAAGACTAAACAATTGTAACTCCTTTAATCGCTCCTCATAGCTAAGATGTTCCATGCCCCATATTAGTTTAGTCGCGCGTCTCTGCACCCTTTCCAACTCCGCAGTGTCCCTTTTATGAACAGGCGACCAAAACTGAACAGCATATTCCAGGTGAGGCCGTACCAATGCTTTATAAAGGGGGAGTATTATGTCCCTGCCCCTCGAGTCCATGCCTCTTTTTATACATGACAATATCCTGCCGGCTTTGGAAGCAGCAGCCTGACATTGCATGCTATTCTGTAGTCTGTGATCTACAAGTACACCCAGATCCTTCTCTACCAGTGACTCTGACAGTTTAATCCCCCCTAAGACATACGATGCATGCAGGTTATTAGTACCCAGATGCATAACTTTACATTTATCCACATTGAACCTCATTTGCCAAGTGGATGCCCAGACACTTAGTCTATCCAAGTCATCTTGTAACTTATGCACATCCTCTATAGACTGTACCGTGCTACAAAGCTTGGTGTCATCTGCAAAGATAGAAATAGAGCTGTTAATACCATCCTCTATATCATTGATAAATAAATTAAACAGCAGCGGGCCCAGTACTGAACCTTGGGGTACACCAGTAATAACCGGGGACCAATCAGAGTACGAATCATTGACCACCACTCTCTGGGTACGATCCATGAGCCAGTGTTCAATCCAGTTACAAACTAAAGTTTCCAAGCCCAAGGACCTTAACTTACCTGTCAGATGTCTGTGAGGGACAGTATCAAACGCTTTGGCAAAATCCAGAAACACTATATCCACAGCCATTCCTCTGTCAAGGCTTCTACTCACCTCTTCATAAAAGCAAATTAGATTGGTTTGACAACTTCTATCCTTAGTAAACCCATGCTGGCTATCACTTATAATACTATTATCCCCTATGTATTCCTGTATGTAATCCCTTATAAGTCCTTCAAACAATTTACCCACAATGCACGTTAGACTTACCGGTCTATAATTGCCTGGCGAAGACCTAGAGCCCTTCTTGAAGATTGGTACCACATTAGCCTTGCGCCAGTCCCTTGGCACAATACCAGACACCAGAGAATCTCTAAATATCATGAACAAGGGTACAGATATTACTGAACTTACCTCTCTAAGAACTCTTGGGTGTAGTCCATCCGGCCCTGGAGATTTGCTTACATTTACTTTACTTAACTTACCTTGTACCATCTCTACATTAAGCCAGTTCAGTACATTACATGATGTGTTCCCAGCACTGACCTGTCCAATGTCAGCTCCTTCTTCCATAGTATATACAGAACTAAAGAACCCATTCAGTAGCTCCGCCTTCTCTTGATCGCCCGTGACAACCTCCCCATTATCATTATTAAGGGGTCCTACATGCTCTGTCCTTGGTTTTTTTGTATTTATATATCTAAAAAAATATTTAGGATTAGTTTTGCTTTCTTCGGCCACCTGTCTCTCATTTTGAATTTTTGCTGTTTTTATTACATTTTTACAGATTTTATTAAGCTCCTTGTACTGTTTAAATGTTATAGCTGACCCATCAGATTTGAATTTTTTGAAGGCTATTTTTTTGTTGTTTATTGCTCTTTTAACCTCATTTGTCAGCCATGTAGGATTTAGTTTTAATCGTTTATATTTGTTCCCCTTTGGTATATATTTAGCTGTATAGTTATTTAGAGTTGATTTAAAGATGTCCCATTTACCTTCTGCATCAGCATTTGAGAACACCTCCCCCCAGTCTATGTCCTGTAGTGCAGCCCTCAACCCAGGGAAGTTTGCCTTTTTAAAGTTATGTGTTTTTGCTTTCCCCGTCTGTCTTTGTTTTCTACATTTTAAGTCAAAAGTAACTATATTGTGGTCGCTATTACCAAGGTTTTCCCTCACAGTTACATTACCAACCAGCTCTGCGTTGTTGGAAATGATCAGATCCAACAAGGCATCACTTCTTGTTGGGTCCTCCACAAACTGGCCCATAAAATTATCCTGCAATAAATTTAGGAATTGTCGCCCCTTTGTAGTTTTAGCCAACCCCGGACCCCAATCTATATCTGGATAGTTAAAATCTCCCATTATTACCACTGTACCTGCCCGGGCGGCCCTCTCTATTTGTTTATACAGCCGACCTTCTATCTCTTCAGTGATATTAGGGGGTCTGTAAATTACACCAAATATTATTTTTTCAGTATTTCCCTCCTTTTGTAATTCTACCCACAGTGATTCCACCTCCTCAGAATCATCACACACTATGGCATCGTTCACACTGACTTTCATACCACTTCTTACATACAGACAGACTCCACCACCTTTTCTGTTCATTCTATCCTTGCGAAACAATGTAAACCCCTGCAGATTGACAGCCCAGTCATGCGAGGAGTCCAGCCATGTCTCAGTGACCCCAACTATATCAATATGTTCCTCCAGTATCAAGGCCTCAAGCTCCCCCATTTTATTTGCTAGGCTTCTGGCATTTGTGAACATACACTTTACATTTCCATTAAGTTTTACACATATAGTCTCACTAATGGGATTTTCAGAGTTATTGGGGTTAATGTCATTTTTTGAGTTATAAGGGCTAATTGTACTATTTAAGTTATTGGGGCCAATGGGATTTTTTGAGTTATTGGGTCTAACGTTATTATTTAAGTTATTGGGGCTAATGGGATTTTTTGCGTTATTGCGTCGAACGTTGTTATTTAAGTTATTGGGGCTAACGGTATTTTTTGAGTTAATGGGGCTTATTGTAGTTATTGAGTTATTGGGGCTAATGGAATTTTTTGAATTATTGGGATTACAATTTTTCGGGCTACATTTATTTTTACAGCTGGTTTGTAACGCATGAATCTCCTTATCCACTGTTCTTAACCTCCCCCCACAGGACTCCTCTCCACCCGCCATTATGTCCTGACCCCTCTCTAACCTATCCATCCCACTGTCTGCTTTCTTTGCTTTATTATCCTCCCCCCACTCACCTAGTTTAAATACTCAGCCACCCCTTCCAGGATTCTCTCCCCCAGCACAGCGGACCCCCTTCCATTCAGGTGCAAATTATCCGTAGAATAGAGTTTGTACCCCAATGAAAAGTCAGCCCAGTGCTCTAAAAACCCAAACCCTTCCCCCTCACACCACGACTTAAGCCATGCATTTAACTCCCTAAGCTCCCGCTGTCTTTCCTGCGATGCGCATGGCACAGGAAGTATTCCAGAGAACACAACCTTAGAGGTCCTTCCCTTCAGCTTGGCACCTAGTTCCTTGTAATTATTCTTCAAGGACCTCCACCTACCATGTATTCTGTCGTTGGTTCCCACATGGACCACGACAGCTGGGTCATCCCCAGCCCCCCCTAGTAATTTGTCCACCCTTTCCACCACATGCCGAACCCTGGCACCAGGGAGACAGCAAACCATTCGGTTGAGGTGGTCTTGGCGACAAATTATTCTATCCGTCTTCCTGATTATAGAGTCCCCTACCACAACTAACTGTCTTGGCCTACCTGCGTTACCATCCCCCACACTACTAGTTGAGCTGTTCCCCCGGCTGTTAGGGAGACCAGTATCCACTAGGGTTGCCATCTCTGATACTGAGGCCCTCGCATCATCACCCAACTTGGCAATTTTACTTGGGAGATCAGAAGCAGAAGTGACCTTCCTTTTCCTTGCCCCCTTTCCAGTCCCTCTAACTACATTAACCCAGCTCCCTATTTGGGCCTCCTGGCTAGTTTCTCCAACCTCCATTTCTACCCCACTAACTGCTTGCTCTGTAAGATTGTCAATCGCCCTCAATGTTGCATTTTGCTCCTCTAGATCTCTAATACGAGCTTCCAGGTGGGCAACATGCTCACATTTGTCACAGCGGTATTCACCCTGAAGCTGCTGCTCCAGAGATGTATACATGTGGCACAATGTGCACTGAAGAAAACCTCCAATCCTGCTGTCCATATCCTTGGTGACAAACAGCTGTTATTAACTATTAAGAAAAACTACTTTTATCAAGGGAGTGTAATACTTACAGTTACAGTGGGTCCTGCTTACAACTCCTGCTTTCTAAACTTCTGCTTATAAAACTTCTCAAATGTAACACTTAATAATACCACACTTTAGAATACAGACCCAGCTTCAGCTAGACTCAGTCAGAGCCAACTGAAGAGATAGAAGGTCGGCTGTATAAACAAATAGAGAGGGCCGCCCGGGCAGGTACAGTGGTAATAATGGGAGATTATTACTATCCAGATATAGATTGGGGCCGGGGGCTGGCTAAAACTACAAAGGGGCGACAATTCCTAAATTTATTGCAGGATAATTTTATGGGCCAGTTTGTGGAGGACCCAACAAGAAGTGATGCCTTGTTGGATCTGATCATTTCCAACAACGCAGAGCTGGTTGGTAATGTAACTGTGCGGGAAAACCTTGGTAATAGCGACCACAATATAGTTACTTTTGACTTACTATGTAGAAAACAAAGACAGGCGGGGAAGGCAAAAACATATAACTTTAAAAAGGCAAATTTCCCTGGGCTGAGAGCTGCACTCCAGGACATAGACTGGGGGGCGGTGTTCTCAAATACTGATACAGAAGGTAAATGGGAAATTTTTAAATCAACTCTAAATAACTATACAGCTAAATATATACCAAGGGGGAACAAATATAAACGATTAAAACTAAATCCTACATGGCTGACAAATGATGTTAAAAGAGCAATAAACAACAACAACAAAAATAGCCTTCAAAAAATTCGAATCTGATGGGTCAGCTATAACATTTAAACAGTACAAGGAGCTTAATAAAATCTGTAAAAATGTAATAAAAACAGCAAAAATTCAAAATGAGAGACAGGTAGCCAAATAAAGCAAAACTAATCCTAAATATTTTTTTTAGATATATAAATACAAAAAAAACAAGGACAGAGCATGTAGGACCCCTTAATAATGATAATGGGGAGGTTGTCACGGGCGATCAAGAAAAGGTGGAGCTACTGAATGGGTTCTTTGGTTCTGTATATACTATGGAAGAAGGAGCTGACATTGGACAGGTCAGTGCTGGTAACACATCATGTAATGTACTGAACTGGCTTAATGTAGAGATGGTACAAGGTAAGTTAAGTAAAGTAAATGTAAGCAAATCTCCAGGACTGGACGGACTACACCCAAGGGTTCTTAGAGAAGCAAGTTCAGTAATATCTGTACCCTTGTTCATGGTATTTAGAGATTCTCTGGTGTCTGGTATTGTGCCAAGGGACTCGCGCAAGGCGAATGTGGTACCAATCTTCAAGAAGGGCTCTAGGTCTTCGCCAGGCAATTATAGACCAGTAAGTTTAACGTGCATTGTGGGTAAATTGTTTGAAGGACTTATAAGGGATTACATACAGGAATACATAGGGGATAATAGTATTATAAGTGATAGCCAGCATGGGTTTACTAAGGATAGAAGTTGTCAAACCAATCTAATTTGCTTTTATGAAGAAATGAGTAGAAGCCTTGACAGAGGAATGGCTGTGGATATAGTGTTTCTGGATTTTGCCAAAGCGTTTGATACTGTCCCTCACAGACGTCTGACCGGTAAGTTAAGGTCTTTGGGCTTGGAAACTTTAGTTTGTAACTGGATTGAACACTGGCTCATGGATCGTACCCAGAGAGTGGTGGTCAATGATTCGTACTCTGATTGGTCCCCGGTTATTAGTGGTGTGCCCCAAGGTTCAGAACTGGGCCCGCTGTTGTTTAATTTATTTATCAATGATATAGAGGATGGCATTAACAGCTCTGTTTCTATCTTTGCAGATGACACCAAGCTTTGTAGCACAGTACAGTCTATAGAGGATGTGCATAAGTTACAAGATGACTTGGATAGACTAAGTGTCTGGGCATCCACTTGGCAAATGAGGTTCAATGTGGATAAATGTAAAGTTATGCATCTGGGTACTAATAACCTGCATGCATCGTATGTCTTTGTGGGGATTCAACTGGCAGAGTCACTGGTAGAGAATAATCTGGGTGTACTTGTAGATCACAGACTACAGAATAGCATGCAATGTCAGGCTGCTGCTTCCAAAGCCAGCAGGATATTGTCATGTATAAAAAGAGGCATGGACTCAAGGGACAGGGACATAATACTCCCCCTTTATAAAGCATTGGTACGGCCTCACCTGGAATATGCTGTTCAGTTTTGGTCGCCTGTTAATAAAAGGGACACTGCGGAGTTGGAAAGGGTGCAGAGATGCGCGACTAAACTAATATGGGGCATGGAACATCTTAGCTATGAGGAGCGATTAAAGGAGTTACAATTGTTTAGTCTTGAGAAGAGACGTTTAAGGGGGGATATGATAAACATATATAAGTATATAAATGGCCCATACAAAAAATATGGAGAAAAACTGTTCCAGGTTAAACCCCCCCAAAGGACAAGGGGGCACTCCCTCCGTCTGGAGAAGAAAAGGTTTAGTCTAAAGGGGCGACACGCCTTCTTTACCGTGAGGACTGTGAATTTATGGAACGGTCTACCTCAGGAACTGGTCACAGCAGGAACAATTAACAGCTTTAAAACAGGGTTAGATACATTCCTGGAACAAAATAACATTAATGCTTATGCAGAATTATAAAACTACATCCCTTCTCCTTATACCCTTCACTTCAATTCCCTGGTTGGACTTGATGGACGTATGTCTTTTTTCAACCATACTAACTATGTATCCCATGGCAACACCGTCATCTGGGTGGTCGTTGATCGTTTTTCCAAAATGGCTCACTTCATTCCGCTTCCAGGTCTTCCTTCTGTGCCACAGTTGGCGAAGCAATTTTTTCTACAAATTTTTCGCCTTCACGGGCTTCCCACGCATATCGTCTCTGATAGAGGCGTTCAATTTGTGTCGAAATTTTGGAGAGCTCTTTGCAACCAATTAAAAATCAAATAAAATTTCTCGTCCTCCTATCACCCCCAATCCAATGGACAAGTAGAGAGAGTAAACCAGATTCTTGGTGACTACTTGCGACATTTTGTCTCCTTCCGCCAAGACGATTGGGTCGACCTTCTGCCCTGGGCTGAATTCTCGTACAATTTCAAAAATTCGGAATCCTCTGCCAAATCCCCATTTTTTGTGGTGTACGGCCGTCACCCTCTGCCACCACCCCCCCCCCCCCATTCCCACTTCTTCTGAAGTTCCTGCTGTAGATGAAGTAACCCGGGATTTTTCTGTTATCTGGAAGGAGACTCAAAAGTCGCTCCTACTGGCCATGTCTCGTATGAAGAGACATGCAGATAAGAAGAGAAGAACTCCTCCTGTCTTCGCTCCTGGGGACAAAGTGTGGCTCTCTGCCAAATATATCCGGTTTCGTGTTCCTAGCTACAAGCTGGGTCCACGCTACCTTGGGCCATTTAAAGTCAAAAGTCAAATCAATTCTGTCTCCTACAAACTTCATCTTCCTCCTTCTCTTCGTATTCCTAACTCCTTTCATGTTTCCCTTCTCAAACCTCTCGTTCTTAACCGCTTTTCCCCCAAGGTCACCGCTCCTGCTCCTGTTTCTGGCTCCTCTGATGTCTTCACGGTAAAAGAAATCCTCGCCTCCAAGGTGGTCAGAGGTAAAAAAAAAAATCTCATTGACTGGGAGATTTGTGGCCCCGAAGAGAGGTCTTGGGAGCCCGAGGACAATATCCTCGACAAGGAACTCATCCATAGGTTCCTGGGCGACAAAAAGAGGGGGAGACCTAAGGGGGGGGTACTGTTATGCCGAGCGGTCCGGGTGCCTGCTCCTTCCCGGAGCGCTCGCGGCGTTCTTCTCAGTGCAGCGCCCTGGTCAGACCCGCTGACCGGGAGCGCTGCACTGGTATCTCCGGCGGGGATGCGATCCGCGTAGTGGGACGCGCCCGCCCGCGGGTCGCATCCCAATCTCCTCACCCTCCCCGTCCTCTTGCTGCTCTGTCTCGGCGCGTGCGGCCCCGCTCTCTAGGGCGCGCGCGCGCCGACTCTCTGAAATTTAAAGGGCCAGTGCACCATTGATTGGTGCCTGGCCCAATCAGTACCTACATCTGCGCTATGTGTATATAAACTCACTTCCTCTTCCTGTCCTTGCCGGATATTGTTGCCTTGTGCCCTGTGAAAGCGTTTAGTGTGTTCCCAAGCCTGTGTACCCAGACCTTCTGCTGTTGCCCCTGACTACGACTCTTGCTGCCTGCCCTGACCTTCTGCTACGTCCGACCTTACTCTGGCCTTGTCCCTGTGTACCGCGCCTGTCTCAGCTGTCAGCTGGGGTTGAGTCGCTATCGGGTGGAACGACCTGGGGGTTACCTGCCGCTGCAAGTCCATCCCGCTTTGCGGTGGGCACTGGTGAAAACCAGTAACCCCTTAGATTCCGTTCCCCTGGTAAGGCCCACGCCATCACCCCACTGACACAGAGGATCCACCACTAGTGTCCTCGCTGCATATCAGTCCGGATCCTGACAATGTCAAGGTATGCCACCACCTGCTGGTTCAGGTCCTGCTCCATGTCTACCTGCTGCTGATGAGTTGCTTCACTATGCGGGTGAAGAAAGCTACTCATCAGCGACTGTATACTCAGGCTGCTGCTGATTGAGCTGGTACTGCTCCTCCCACGCCTCCCCTCCACAGCAGCCATGGCAGTAAAAGGTGAGCGCAGAGGGCCCCCCGAGTCAGACCTGTCACACTTCCTTGTCGCAGCGCGGACACAATGTTCTTCCGGTTGTTGGTCACCATGGTTCCCATTTCCAGATTTCGTGTAGTAAGCCATACTCGGATTTCTTTACGAATGAACAGCAGTTCCTCCCCTGTGTGACTCCGTTCGCCAAGGCAAACCATGTGAAGAACTGCTTGACACCGCCGTGCCCCACACACATGGTACGATGAAGGGCCACCGAGATTTGGATGTGCAGTGGAGGCCGAGGACACGGTGGAGGACCGTGCACACTGTAACAGGACCAACTGCCTGACAGCGAGAGCGTGGAGGAGGAAGCGGTGTGACCTGTCCAAGTTGCTGTTGTGGCTGTGCAGGAACCACATTTACCCAGTGAGCCGTAAAAGACAAGTATTGTTCCTGCCCGTAGTTACAGCTCCACACGTCGGCGCTGGCGTGAACTTTTGAATACACAGACAGGCTCAAGGACTGGCCCACCTTCTCTTGTACGAACTTATGTAGGGCTGGTACGGCCTTCTTCGCAAAGAAATGACGGCTTAGGACTCTCCACCTCGGCTCGGCACAAGCCATCAATTCTCTGAAAGGTGCAGAGTCCACCACTTGAAAAGGGAGGGACTGCAACACCAGCAACTTGGACAGGAGCACATTCAACTTCTGCACCGTTGGATGAGTGGGCGCATACTGTTGTCTCTTGGACATGGCTTGGATTGTTGGCGGAATGGCTGACTAAAAGCGGGAGAAGCAGGAGCAACAGAAGTAGGGTTTGACACACAGCTCCCTTCAACTGAGGTGGGGGAGCCTTGGCTGGATGAAGGAGGAAGCGGATGGCCACTGGGTGATGCAGCAGGCTGGACCACTACATCGGAGCCACAGTTCTCCCAGGCTGCTTTATGGTGGCGAAGCATGTGTTGACGCAGGGCCGTGGTGCCGACATTGGGACCCTGGCCACGCTTCACCTTCTGCCGACAGATCTTGCATGTGGCTACGTGAACCTCCTCCAGATGCCTTATGAAAAACTTCCACACCGCCGAGTAGCTGATTTTCCCACCCGCACTAATTGACTGCTACTGGCGCCATCTCCAGGAACCCCTGTTCCACTACCTCCCGGAAAGGTAGGCTGCCGATAAGCAGGTGGTCTCCCCCGGGCATGTTTGGCTCCTGAATTTCCACTACTGCCACCACGCTGACTGACAACCGTGCTAGTGCCTTGCTGCCTCAAGGGCAACCTGCAACTCTCTTCTCCTGATGATGATGAAGCCCCTTCTGCACCCGGCTCCCAATTGCGATCGGCTTCATCATCATCAACAGTTGTGTGCACGACCGCTGGCTGATAACGGGAGCTCAGGCCTTTCGCTGCGACTCCTGCTGCCACTCGCCCCAAGTCTGCTGCCAACTCTGCCTGAAGTATTTAGGCCTCTGCCACTCCTCTGTGCACATCCTGGCACTTCTCTGCCTGACATACCTAGTGCGTTTATGAGGGTATTACAATACGCTACACTACTCTTTAAACAGTATTTGTCTAGAACAGCAGCAGGTGATTACTTACGGCGGTCCTTGAACAGTATGTAGGCCCTTGACAGATTAACAGGTACTAGATGGTACAACACTTGGATGTACCCAGGGGTCAAGTCCTGGGAAAAAAAAAGTGTGGGAACTCACCCAAGATTTTCACTTAAAGGGGTACAAATACCCTTTATTACGTTCACAGCTACACATCTTATACCCTATCCGCTGCTGGGGACCACCACGTTCTCCCTGCTGCACCCGGCGTTCGTTTAGAGCGTTGGGTGCAGCGCCGGAGGCTCGTGACGTCATGGCTCCTCAATGCAAGTCTATGGGAGGGGGTGTGATGGCCGTCACGCCCCCTTCCATACAATTGTATTGAGGGGGCATTACTGTGACGTCATGAGCCACTGCCCCACATCACCAGTCATCCGGCATGGAGCAAAGCTCCATGGGGTGGGGTGCTGCAGCTGAGATCACGGGGGTCCTGATAAATAGGGGATACTGTGGTGTCCCAGTACCGCATTGCATCCAGTACCTAGTGTAGAGGTCCCCAAAGTCAGAGTAACTACATTCAGGTAGGGTTCCTCAGGTGGGACAGTCCCTAGTCGCCTCTCCTTAAGTTTAACTTGTGTATTAATAAATGTATATATTAGTTATTCTATCTATATTATATAAGAATGTATAGTACTTACCTTGTTCAGCGTTGCAGGACCTTCGGTCATGTGACCAAGTTATTAACCTCTGTTGCAGGACCTTAGGAGGTCCTTGGATCACGTGTTACCCAGCATTCTCTGTAATGGTGATTGACATCCGTATGGACCAATTAGCTTTAGTCCTGCCCATATAAGGGAGCTGCGTCCAATTATCGCTCTCTTGGGTTGCTGCTCTCGTAGATGCCAGACTAACAGGACGCTGTGCTACGCAACTTTCCACGACACGCTAGGCCTCAAAACCTACAGCCTCAGCAGAGCCAAAAATCGTGAGTCTTATACTAATTCCTATTCCTATACTAATTGCTAATACTAGCCTGACTACTGGACCGCAACTAATTCTCCAAATCCAGTGGAGCAGCTCAATAGTCTAGAGACTCTTAAAGCTAAAGTCCCAACCATTGTTAATCTTCAAAAGGAAGCTGTATTGATGAGAGACTGTTATGTTGTTGAAGTGTACAGAAAATCTTCAGTAAAGTTAACGCTGTTTATAGAATCTTTCCGGTTGTGGACAATCCATTATTACTATCTACTTAAACTCAGTATCATCTACCTCCCTATCGTTCCTGGGAAGGGCGGTGGTAGGAAAAGCTTTATTGAGGAGCCCACACCCTGGCATCACGAATAGCAAGGGTTAACAAATACCCTTTATTACGTACACAGCTACACTCGCCATACCCTAAACCCCCCCAAGCTACCACAATACGATCTCTAGGGGCAGAGTACCTCTTTAAGGGCAGGTCCTGAAGGACTCCTGCTAATGGGAACTGCGTTCCTGCTGTGGAGAAAGTGCAGGAACTCCGTTCCCATGAGTTCCTGCAGGACATGAGCCCTGGATTTACCTATGCGATATGCACTGATGAGGGCAGTAATATGCCTAACTATTAGCAGAAAAAAATCTGTATTTTTGTAAAACACCAGCCGGTGGATACTATTGTTTGGACTTTGACGGTATGGAGCACCTTGACAGCTTAACAGGTACTAAATGGTACAATACTTGCATGCACCTATGCGGTATGCACTGATGATGGCAGTAATATGCCTATTAGCAGAAAAAAATCTGTATTTTTGTAAAACACCAGCCGGTGGATACTATTATTTGGACTTTGACGGTATGGAGCACCTTGACAGCTTAACAGGTACTAAATGGTACAATACTTGGATGTACCTATGTGGTATGCACTGATGAGGGCAGTAATATGCCTAACTATTAGCAGAAAAAACTCTGTATTTTTGTAAAACACCAGCCGGTGGATACTATTGTTTGGACTTTGATGTTATGGAGCACCTTGACAGCTTAACAGGTACTAAATGGTACAATACTTGGATGTACCTCTGCGGTATGCACTGATGAGGGCAGTAATATGCCTATTAGCAGAAAAAACTCTGTATTTTTGTAAAACGGGATACTATGGTTTGGACTTTGATGTTATGGAGCACCTTGACAGCTTAACAGGTACTAAATGGTACAATACTTGGATGTACCTATGCGGTATGCACTGATGAGGGCAGTAATATGCCTATTAGCAGAAAAAACTCTGTATTTTTGTAAAACACCAGCCGGTGGATACTATGGTTTGGACTTTGACGGTATGGAGCACCTTGACAGCTTAACAGGTACGTGTACCTATGCGGTATGCACTGATGAGGGCAGTTATATATGTGTAACTATACGCAGAAAAAACTATTTAAAAAAAACTGTATGTAGCCAGCACCTTGACAGATTAACAGGTACAAAATGTTACAAATGCACTACAGTCCACTGAACAATCACGTATTTCTGAACAGCAGCAGGACCCAACAGTGAAAAACACCACGCAAAAAAAATCCAGGGATAGAACCCTAAATTGCACTCTGTCACACAATTCTGACCAACAGAAGATTTGTGGAGCAAATAAAAATAAACTCAACTGGGCTGAAAAATGAGGAGATAAGCTGCTTCAGAAAGTTCAGGCAGCTTGAAGATCTGTATGAGGCAGCTGACAGCTATCTGCCCCTCTCTGCTGCAATGCTCAATAACGTGAATAGGAGGTTTAGCTATCAATGATCCGTCTCAGTGTAACAGCTCACAGCACGAGACAACAGCCGCAGAACAGAGTCAGCTGGTAAGCAACCTCTGGAGACAAGAGAAGTCCACGCAAGCACGGGGATCTCCACGGGCAGTGGGGACCATATAGTTTTAAATGTTCCGGTGTTTGGACAGTAACCCACACTACCCAGGAGGCAACCCACCATAAACAAAAGACTAAATGAAGAAGGGAACCCCCTAAGGGGACAGATTCCACCATCACAGGGCTTAAAAAAAATAATAATAATAATATACACTGCTAAAAAAAGAAAAGGAACACTAAAATAACACATCCTAGATCTGAATGAATGAACTAATCGTATGAAATACTTTTGTCTTTACATAGTTGAATGTGCTGATAACAAAATCACACAAAAATTATGAATGGAAATTAAATTTTTCAACCCATGGAGGTCTGGATATGGAGTCACACTCAAAATCAAAGTGGAAAACCACACTACAAGCTGATCCAACTTTGATGTAAATGTCCTTAAAACAAGTCAAAATGAGTCTCAGTAGTGTGTGTGTGGCTTCCACGTGCCCGTATGACCTCCCTACAATACCTGGGCATGCTCCTGATGGAGGTGGCAGATGGTCTCCTGAGAGATGTCCTCCCAGACCACATACTGTCCAACTACTGGACAGTATGTGGTGCAACGTAGCATTGGTGGATGGAGCGAGACATGATGTCCCAGATGTGCTCAATCGGATTCAGGTTTAATGAACGGGCAATCCAGTCCATAGCATCAATGCCTTCCTCTTGCAGAAACTGCTGACACACTCAAGCCACATGAGGCCAAGCATTGTCTTGCATTAGGAGGGCCAACCGCACGAGCATATGGTTTCACAAGGGGTCTGAGGATCTCATCTCGGTACCTAATGGCAGTCAGGCTACCTCTGGCAAGCACATGGAGGGCTCTGTGGCCGCCAAAGAAATGCCATCCCACACCATTACTGACCCACCAGTAAACTGGTCATGCAGGGGGATGTTGCAGGCAGCAGAACGTTTTCCATGGCGTCTCCAGACTCTGTCACGTCTGTCAAATGTGCTCAGTGAAGCTGCTTTCATCTGTGAAGAGCACAGGGTGCCAGTGGCGAATTTGCCAATCTTGGTGTTATCTGGCAAATGTCAAACCTCCTGTACGGTGTTGGGCTGTAAGCACAACCCCCACCAGTGAACGTCGGACCCTCATACCACCCTCATGGAGTCTGTTTCTGACCATTTGAGTGGACACATGCAAATGTGTGGCCTGATGGAGGTTTTTTTTGGCAGGGCTTTGGCAGTGCTCCTCCTTGCACAATCCTGCTGCTGGGTTGTTGCCCTCCTACGGCCTCCTCCACGTCTCCTGATGTACTAGCCTTTCTCCTGATAGCACCTCCATGCTCTGGACACTACGCTGACAGACACAGCAAAACTTCTTGCCACAGCTCGCACTGATGTGCCATGTTGGACGAGCTGCACTAGCTGAGCCACTTGTGTGGGTTGTAGACTCACCGCCAGCATTCAAAAGTGACCAAAACATCACCACCTGCAGAACCACTCCTTTATTGGGGGTGTCTTGCCAATTGCCTGTAATTTCCACCTGTTTTCTGTTTCACGTACACAACAGCATGTGAAATTGATTGTCAATCAGTATTGCTTCTTGAGTGGACAGCGTGATTTCACAGAAGTGTGACTTGGAGTTACATTGTGTTGTTTAACCCCTTCACGACGAGCGACGTACATGTACGGCGCCGCGAAGTGTCACTTGGCGCGCGGCGACGTACATGTACGTCGCGGGGTTCCGGGAGCATCGCGTCACCGGTAGCGGTGATCGGGCCGGGATGACTGCTGTTATCTAACAGCAGGCATCCCGGCACATCGCCGAGGGGGGTCCTGAGACCCCCCCATGACCGCGATGCGCGCAAATCGCAGGTCAATTCAGACCTGCGATCTGCGCGATTCCGGGTCATACGGGTCACTGGTGACCCGGAAAATAAGAGGGATCGTAGGTGTCCGAGACACCCTAGATCCCCCTAAAGGGATAGGAGTTTGGTGGCAGGGTTGCCACCCCTCCTATCCCTGCTATTGGTCGGCCGAGCGACCGACCGATAGCAGACCGGGGGAGGGGGGGTTAAAGTTCGGTTCCCCCGCTTTGCCCACCTATCGGTGTCCGGGCAAAACGGGGGAACCGTCCAGGGAGGGTCGGCGCCGAAGGTCCCTACCTGGATCCCGGATCGGGATCCTCCATGCGGGGATCCCCCACGTGCGGCGGCTTCCGGGTCCTGCTAGGTGAGTTGTTGCCTAGCAACATCCGGAAGGCCACAGTTTACAATGGTCTCTAAACCGTGGCCCTCCAGATGTTGCAAAACTACAACTCCCAGCATGCCCAGACAGCTGTTTGCTGTGTGGGCAAGCTGGGACTTGTAGTTTTGCAATATTTAGAGGGGTTCAGGTTGTAGATCACTAAGTGGTCTCAAACTGTAGCCCTCCAGATGTTGCAAAACTACAACTCTCAGCATGCCCAGACAGCAGTTTGCTGGCTGGGCATGCTGAGAGTTGTAGTTTTGCAACATCTGGAGGGCCACAGTTTTGAGACCACTGGACAGTGATTTACAACTTGAACCCCTCTAAATCTTGCAAAACTACAACTCCCAGCATTCAGGAACAGCATAAGGCTGTCTTGGCATGCTGGGAGTTGTACTTGCTTGCCTCCAGCCATTGCATAACTACATCTCCCAGCATGCCCTTCCGCAATCAGTACATGCTGGGAGTTGCAGTTTTGCAACAGCTGGAGGCACACTGGTTGGAAAATACTGAGTTAGGTCATAGAACCTAACTCAAGGTTTTCCAGCCAGTGTGCCTCCAGCTGTTGCAAAACTACAACTCCCAGCATGCATGGTCTGTCAGTGCATGCTGGGAGTTGTAGTTTTGACCCCCCTCCCGTGTGAATGTACAGGCTACATTCACACTGGCGGCAGATTACAGCGAGTTCCCCGCTGCAAATTTGAGATGCGGCAAATTTTCCGCCGCAGCTCAAACTCCTAGCGGGAGACTCAGTGTAATCCGCCGCCAGTGTGAATATAACCTAAAAACACTACACTACACTAACATAAAATAAAGAGTAAAACACTACATATACACACGTACACTGCCCCCCCCCCACCCCCCTTCTCCAATAAAAATGAAAAACGTATTGTATGGCAGTGTTTCTAAGATGGAGCCTCCAGCTGTTGCAAAACAAAAACTTCCAGCATTTCTGGACAGCAATTGACTGTCCAGGCATGCTGGGAGTTTAGCAACAGCTGGAGGCACCCTGTTTGGGAATCCCTGGCGTAGAATACCCCTATGTCCACCCCTATGCAAGTCCCTAATTCAGGCCTCAAATGCACATGGCGCTCTCACTTTGAAGCCCTGTTGTATTTCAAGGCAACAGAATAGGGTCACATATGGGGTATCCATGTACTCGGGAGAAAGTGCCTAACAAATTTTGGGGGGCTTTTTCTCCTTTTACCCCTTATGAAAAGGAAGAGTTGGGGTCTACACCAGCATGTTCGTGTAAAAAAATTAAAAATTTTACACTAACATGCTGGTGTTGCCCTATACTTTTCATTTTCACAAGAGGTAAAAGGGAAAAACGCCCCCCAAAATTTGTAACACAATTTCTCCCGAGTACGGAGATACCCCATATGTGGGTGCAAAGTGCTCTGGGGGCGCACAACAAGGCCGAGAAGGGAGAGTGCGCCATGTACATTTGAGGTGATTTGCACAGAGGTGGCTGATTGTTACAGCGGTTCTGACAAACGCAAAAAAAAAAAACACCCACATGTGACCCCATTTTGAAAAATACACCCCTCACGGAATGTAATAAGGGGTGCAGTGAGAATTTACACCCCACAGGTGTCTGACGGATCTTTGGAACATCCGTCAAAATGAAAAATTTTGCACAGCCCACTGTTCCAAAGATCTGTCAGACACCAGTGGGGGGTAAATGCTCACTGTACCCCTCATTACATTCTGTGAGGGGTCTAGTTTCCAAAAGGGTATGCCATGTGGGGGTTATTTTGCTGTTCTGGCACCATAGGGGCTTCCTAAATGCGACATGCCCCCCGAGCAAAATTTGCTCTCAAAAAGCCAAATATGACGCCTTCCCTTCTGAGCATTGTAGTTCGCCCGTAGTGCACTTCAGGTCCACTTATGGGGTACCTCCATACTCAGAAGAGATGGGGTTACAAATTTTGGGGGGGTCTTTTCTGCTATTAACCCTTGCAAAAATGTGAAATTTGGGGGGAAACCCACATTTTAGTGAATTTTTTTTTTTTTTTTTTTTACATATGCAAAAGTCGTGAAACACCTGTGGGGTATTAAGGCTCACTTTATCCCTTGTTACGTTCCTCAAGGGGTCTAGTTTCCAAAATGGTATGCCATGTGTTTTTTTTTTTGCTGTTCTGGCACCATAGGGGCTTCCTAAAGGTGACATGCCCCCCAAAAACCATTTCAGAAAAACGTACTCTCTAAAATCCCCTTGTCGCTCCTTCGCTTCTGAGCCCTCTACTGCGCCCGCCGAACACTTTACATAGACATATGAGGTATGTGCTTACTCGAGAGAAATTGGGCTACAAATATAAGTATACATTTTCTCGTTTTACCCCTTGTAAAAATTAAAAAATTGGGTCTACAAGAACATGCGAGTGTAAAAAATGAAGATTTTGAATTTTCTCCTTCACTTTGCTGCTTTTCCTGTGAAACACCTAAAGGGTTAAAACATTTACTGACTGTCATTTTGAATACTTTGGGGGGTGCAGTTTTTATAATGGGGTCATTTATGGGGTATTTCTAATATGAAGACCCTTCAAATCCACTTCAAACCTGAACTGGTCCCTGAAAAATTGCGAGTTTGAAAATTTTGTGAAAAATTGGAAAATTGCTGCTGAACTTTGAAGCCCTCTGGTGTCTTCCAAAAGTAAAAACTCGTCAATTTTATGATGCAAACATAAAGTAGACATATTGTATATGTGAATCCAAAAAAAAATTATTTGGAATATCCATTTTCCTTACAAGCAGAGATCTTCAAAGTTAGAAAAATGCTAAATTTTTTATTTTTTCATCAAATTTTGGGATTTTTCACCAAGAAAGGATGCAAGTTACCACAAAAATTTACCACTATGTTAAAGTAGAATATGTCACGAAAAAACAATCTCAGAATCAGAATGATAACTAAAAGCATCCCAGAGTTATTAATGTTTAAAGTGACAGTGGTCAGATTTGCAAAAAAGGGCTTCGTCCTAGAGGTGAAAATGGGCTCCGTCCTTAAGGGGTTAAAGTGTACCTGTCATCAACAAAAACTTTTTATATAATGCCATGATATGTATATTAGTAATATACATTGTTTAAAAAATGTGTATTAAAAATCCATAGAGAGAAAAGAAGTCGACACTCACCGGATTTTTCTGATTTTCTTTATTACATATACTCACATATGTTACAGGATGGTGGACATAATGTGCTGGGGGGGTTAGCCGCGAAGGTTAATTAACTATATTAGGACTTCCTATTCTTACATGTGTTATGGCTTTCTCGATCATCTGTCTCTTCCATGAATTCTTTCAGAAACCTCCTTATACCTATTATAGGCTAGAGATTATACCAAATATTTGAGTAACGGAAGGAGGGGTGCAACCCCCCTTTAATATGTGCTTACAGACTGCTGAATAAACTAGAGTGAATTTGACCGGACAAACTGTTGTGACATGTTATTTCTGGTAGATTCATTCTCCTGGATCCAGATAAAGACTTAAATCAAGCTAACCACTGAAGTTCGGTACCAGGGGTACCTAGATAAGCTCAGATCTCCTTACAATCCTTACATTCCTACATTCACCCCCCCCCCCCCCCCACGCACATTGTTATGTCCACTGTCCTGTAATATACGTGAGTATATGTAATAAAGAAAATCTGAAGAATCCGGTGAGTGTCGACTTTCTCTCTATGGATTTTTAGTTTATTTGTGATTGCACAGTCAGAGCACCAATATGGACTTCAAGTATAGCTGTCATACCCAGGCTACTTATGCCACTCAGCTTTTCCACCACGGTATAGCAGTGCCGGGCTTATTTCCTATTGTTTGTATGTTGGTTTAAAAATTTTTTATATTTTTGTCCCTAGAGCTATTGTTAGTGTGTCTCTATGAGGAGTCCAAATACAGGAAGTGTGGGTGGACAAGCAGGGCTCTGTGCACTGAGGACAAGCAGTGCTCTGCACACTGAGGCTCTATTACACGCCCTCGGCTCACACAGCAGGATGATTGACAATCCAGGAGCCTGCACAGACCCTTGCTTGTCTTGCCCTCACTTCCTGTATTTGGACGCCTCATAGACACAAACTGGCAATAGCTGCAGGGACTTTTTTTCACCCAAAAATATACATATTTTTTAATGTATATTACAAATATACATATAATGGTATAATCTACATTATATCAAAAGTTTTTGATGGCGACAGGTACACTTTAAGTGTTCCCTTTATTTTTATTTTTTTGAGCAGTGTATATTAAACACATTAAAAACAAAGGCTTTTCATCCACACTAAAAGAAAAAAATATACTGGGTTATATATAGTGCAGGTGAACAGGAATACGAGGGGTCACTTACATGAATTGATGAGGTTTTGGGTCTTCATTCTTTGAGTTGTATTGCACAGCTTTGTGCACTGGAGGTAAGGAGCTGGCTCGTCTGGCTCCCTTGCCTCCTAAATATTTCCCACTCTGGTCCACCCCTCTTACAAATATGCAAAATTATTAATTCTCACATCGCTGGGACGGGAGAGCGTGCCTCTGCTCCGAGCAGAGTGCAGGAGCCGGCAGGCTCTCACGTACTAGTGGTGTGAGTGTAAAGAGTCTTGCATATTGATAACAGGGGTGGGCCATTGTGGGGTATATTTAAGAGGCAGGGGAGTGCAGTGAGCTGGCTCCTCACCTGATATTCCTGTTCACCTGCACTATAACGCTGTATTTTGGCTTTAGTGCGGATGAACAGCTCCTGCTCTTGACAGTTCCTGAGACAGACAGAGGTGTCAGCAGAGAGCACTGTGTTAAGACAGAAAAGAAATTTAAAAAGAAAAGAACTTCCTCTGGAGCATACAGCAGCTGATAAGTACTGGAAGGATTAAGATTTTTAAATAGAAGTAGTTTACAAATCTGTTTAACGTTCTAGCACCAGTTGATTTAAAAAAAATAGCTTTTCACCGGAGTACCCCTTTAAGAGATGCCAAAGATGCAGTAAACATATCCTAACATCCAGATAATGGAACGCTGCCTCCTTCTCAATCTTGAGTTATTACAGAAAGATGGCAAAATTACAACCTGGGACCTATGATAGTAAGAAACGGCCTTTGGAAGAAAGGTGGGATCTAGGGAAATAACTACCTTATCATCCATAATGCTCAGGTATGGTTCTCCTGGCTGAGTTAATGGCTAGAAGAAAAGTCAGCTTAAGAGAGAATGTTTAGAGAAATGTCCTGTAAGGGCTCAAATGGGGACTTTGTGAGACTAGACAAAACAGTATTTAAATCTCACAGAGGGGATACGGGTCTGATAGAGTGTTTCAGTCTGCCTGCTGCCTTAATAAACCTTTTTATCCAGGGATGCTCTGCCAGCTTGTAATCAAAGAGAGCACTAAGAGCCAAAACTAACTTTTAGTGTGCTGGGTCTCAAATTCTTATTAAGGCCCTCCTAAAAATAGTCTAAGAACTTAGAAATGTTAGGAGCCTCTAAAACATTTACAGAAGCATCTACAAATTTACAGAAAGCCTTCAAGGTTCTTTAATTTGTGAAGCGACTCTTTCTACTGGCCAAAAGGGTAGAGATCACCTGGCGTGGAATTCTCTGTTCTATCAGGATGCTCCTTTCAATAGTCAAGCAGGCATGTGAAGTTTGGCTACCTCTGGATGGAACACCGGACCCTGATGAAGCAGGCTCGGACTCTCTGGAAGGACCCACGGAAGAGCGATCGACCTCTTTGGAAGTCAGGTAAATCAGACCCCTTCTGGGCCAGAAAGGGGCTATAATGAAAATGGTCACCCTGTCCTGTGTTACTTTCTTCAGGACCCTAAGGATAAGCCTGATGGGAAAAAAGCAGACCCTTCTCCCCTGGAAAAAAAGATACCTTTCTTTCTCAATTGGGTGGTCTCCTGGGTTTAAAGAGCATAACTTTTCCACCTTCCTTTTGTTCCTTGGTGGTAACAGGTCTAACCATGATCTGGATGAACATTGGACTGGTCCAGTTCCCAGTCCCCCTTTTTCAGGCAAAGCCTATCAGGAAGTCTGTAACCTGGTTTAGGGAGCCTTTCAGATAAAGAGCAAACAGGGATTTAAAGTATACCTGTCATCAACAAAAACTTTTTATATAACGTAGATAATACCATTATATGTATATTTGTAATATACATTGGTTAAAAAATATGTATATTTTTGTCCCTGCAACTATTGCCTGTGTGTCATTAGTGTTGGGCGCGAATATTCGCATTTCAAATTTGTATCGTGAATATCGCAAATTCGGGAATATTGCAAATATATTCGAAATAACGAATATTCACTTTTTTCCACATATGCGACTATTTGCATCATTCTAATTGGCTCACAAGTGAAAAGAAGATATATGCGAATACACTTGTCAGAGGTTATTAACAACATCCTTAGCAACCAATAGTAAAGTTGCCCACCACGAATGCAAATATAAGACGAATATTAGTCTATATATTCGTGAAATATCGCGAATTCGAATATGGGCAATGCCGCTCATCACTAGTCACTATGAGGAGTCCAAATACAGGAAGTGAGGGTGGACAAGCAGGGCTCTGTGCAGTGAGGACAAGCAGGGCTCTGTGCAGTGAGGCTCTTTGACATGCTATGGGCTCACACATGAGGATGACTGACATGCCAGGAGCCAGCACAGAGCCCTACTTGTCCTGTCCTCACTTCCTGTATTTGGTCTCCTCACAAGCAATAGCTGAAGGGACAGCACTTTTTCACCCATAAATATACACATTTTTTAACCAATGTATATTACAAATATACATATAATTGTATTATCTACATTATATAAAACGTTTTTGTTGACGACAGGTACACTTTAAAAATTAGCTTTGGACAATCTGAACAGGAAGTGACAAACTAAAATACACAAAATAGATACAGAACTACTAGGTGTAACTATACTACAAATAGCTAAACAATCTACTGTTTAATAAAGAATATAAAAAGACAGAAAATATCATTCGAAAAGACTGGCATGTACTACAACAAGATAAGGTATTAAACCCCATACTGACCCCCCCCCCCCCACTCTGTTCATTATTTATACCAAAGCCCCCAACCTAGGTCTACAAGTAGCTCCTACAGAACATAACATAAAACATCTGCCTAGGGACAAATCCTGGCTATCCATGAAAGTTTTTTTTTTCTCGCTGTTGGGTATGTTCTAATTACAAAATTAAAAACACCACAAGTGTGTACAACTGTAAATGTCTTCAAATTGGACATTATGGGATCTCTCTCTCTCTCGTAACACCAGAGATGTAATTTACATTCTACAATGTAGTTGTAAAAAACAATACGTTGGTAGAACAAAACGCCTATTAAAAACTTGCATTTCTGAACATATATCCAATATTTAAAAAGGTAATGAAACTCATCCCCTTTCACCACATTTTCTCAAATTCCACAATAAGGACCCTTCAGAATTATTATTTACAGGTATTCAAACAGTTAAGAAATAATTGGAGGGGAGGTAGTCTGATCACTAAAATGTCTAGGAAATCTATGAATCTGAAACTTTCGAGCCTAGGTGGTTTGAATTCAGAGCTGGAATTGTTTGGTTTTCTTTGATCCCCTGTAGGGCTCTGTCTTACACCTCGTCCTGAGCCAGGCTGATAAACAGCGCCTGGACAGGACCATTTCTACTATCGCCAGTTTTTCATAAAGTCCAGTTCTCTTTATAATCTAGCTTTCCTTGTTATTTTTTGTGTAGCAGCATTTTTCATACATATATTTATTTATATCCTGTTTGTTGTAACCCAGCTTTCCCTAATATGATGAACATGATTAACATGCAGGCTTTATAAGGAATATAAAAATCCTGTATGGTTAATATTTACTATATATTTTACTATTGGCACTATTTTTCTATTTATTTTTATTCCTACTATCATCCATACCGCATTTAATTTTATTTTTTTTTTTATCCTTTATCGTTACTTTTCTTTATTAATATTTCTAACCATTATTAATGTGATATTATTTCATAGTATTGGTATGTGTAACTGAAATTTTTCATTGGAAACAGCAAGACCACCCATACATCAGGCACAGTTCAAAGCTCCAGCAGGAAAGAAGTGTATCCAAAGGGAATTATCAAGACTGTCATGGCATTCTGAGGAAGGAGGACTGTACCTCCGAAACGAGTCATTGGTTTCTGATTTGAATAAACATAGTGCCTGATGGTACTTCTCTTTGGATACACTTCTTTCCTGCAGGAACATTGAACAGTGCCTGATGTATGAGTCTTCTTGCAGTTTCCATTGATTCTTCAGATAGGCTGGATTTCCTGCTCCTGTGACCTGTTGGGCTTTGCAGTTCTTCTCTGCCAGGAGCACATTTGAAACCCCAATTTGGGGTTGTTTGCTTCATATCCCCTTCTGGTGTCTTAGGTATCACACGAGGCGCAGTCCCTCTTTTTCTCTACATTTTAACGGTACTGAAATATTGCCACTATATGCGATCCTGCAACTAAATCCATGACAGGGTTTGTTTGGGAGAAATCCAGTACAGGCTTTCATAGAAACCTTGAGAAATATCAGTCAAAAGTTGGTGGATATAAAAAGACAAATATCCCTATATGGGACATATGTTAATTTCATTGCTACTGAAGAAGAAGGGGAGACCCCTCCTGAAACGCATTTAGCCTACTGCACCTTGATAAATAACACATAACAACCTGTACAGACTATAAACAAAACTCAGTATAACATGTATATACATCATCAAGGAGCACGCGCTCGGAACATATCTCCCACACGAGGACTCCAAAATCTCCTAACCTGTAACCCTCAGCAGTTCTCTTCACTCGCAGGCAAAATCCATTTACCGGCCGGATGCTGTCCGTGCCAGCATACAACAGGGAGTGAGCAGCTTAGTGATCCTCCAGGCCAGACCAGCAGGAAGGAGTGAATTGCTGAACTGTAACATCTCAAGTCAGAAGTATGCTCCGCTAAGAAGAGCGTTCCCCACAGTACAGTACCTCAAGTGGTGGTACTCGCACCAATCCATCTGCACAGGAGAATTAACAAACTATTAACTGTAAAGACATTGATTCACAATACTGAAAACTGTTCAGAGATGCTATGAGGATGAATATATCTACAGCATCATTTTCTCTGTACTAGGCACATTGAGGGAGATCTATCAAGGGATTGAAGCAGCTTTTTTTGCTTACAAAAGTTGCACAAAAAGTTGCACTTGCACCTAAGTGTGGGTAAGCAAAAAACACCTCTGCCCTACCTAAGGAATTTTCAGTTTCTACTTTGCAGTGGTCCAGGATTTAATCACTGCAAAAATTGCATGTAAGCAAATAAAAAAAAAGACACAAGCCCCCTTCAAAAAGTCGCAAGTGTAAGCAAGGTCAGATCTGCCTTACAAACTTGCCTATGACAGCATTTTCAGAAAATCGCACGTGAGACTTTTTGTGAAACTTTTTGCACAGCTCCGCTCACCAGCACCCACTCACATCTACCACCTGCCTGCAAGGTGTTGGGACTACAACTCCCAGCATGTCGTGGGACGAGTGGGTAGGAGATGTACAGGAGGGTGATAAGCTTGTCACCTGCCTGCACATCTCCCACCCACGCAACACTACTACAACTCCCAGCATGTCCTTACTGTAAGGACATGCTGGGAATTGTAGTTGTGTGGCATTGGGGGGGGGGTTAGATGGGCGGGCGGATGACAAGCTTGTCATACGTCGGCACCACATGACTACAACTCCCAGCATGTCCTTACTGTACGGGCATGCTGGGAGTTGTAATCATGCAGTGGGGGCAGGTGGCAAGCTTGTCACCGGCTTGCACATCTCCCCCCAGCCCTGCTGCATGACTACAACTAACATTGTGTCCTTACTGTAAGGGCATGCTGGGAGTTGTAGTCATGCGGTGCGGGTGGGTTACAATAAATGTACTAACCTATTTTCCTCATTTCAGATCTGTGTATCCTGTGGTCTACGACCTCTTCAGGACATTCTGCATTCTGAGTCCTTAAGGACCGAGGGCGTATCCATACGCCCGTGGGAATTCCGGTCCCCACCGCTAGCCGGTTGGGGACCGGAGCCGGATGCCTGCTGAAATCGTTCAGCAGGCATCCCGGCATATCGCCCAGGGGGGTCATTATGCCCCCCCTATGTTGGCGATGGCCGCAGATCGCTGGACAATTCAGTCCAGCGATCTGCGGCGATTCCGGGTCAATCAGGTCTCCAGTGACCCGGAATTACTGGCTGATCGGGGCCGTCTCTGACGGCCCCGAACAGCCATAGCCTGCAGGGGTGAGGTGGCACTGGTGCCACCTCACGATCGCCCTGATTCGTCGGCCGGTTTACCGGCCGACCAATCAGGGCCCCTACTGCGGGTGTCACTCCCGCAACCCGCTCCGCCCCTCTTCCGGAGGATGTGAGCGGGTGCAAAAAGGGCATGCTGGGAGCTGTAGTTATGCAACAGCAGGAGGCAGACAACCACAACTCCCAGCATTCCCTTATGGGCATGCTGGGACTTATAGTTTTGCAACAGCTGGAGGCACATTTTTTCTATGGAAAAGTGTACCTTCAGCTGTTGTATAACTACAACTCTCAGCTTGCACAAACAGCTAAAGTGCATGCTGGGAGTTGTAGTGGTGCATCTGCTGGTTGCATAACTACAACTCCCAGCATGCCCGTTGGCTGTTGGTGACTGCTGAGAGTTGTAGTTTTGCAACAGCTGAAGGCACAATGGTTGTGAAACTCAGAGTTTTTTTTACCTAACTCAGTGTTTCACGACCGGTGTGCCTCCAGCTGTTGCAAACTACAACTCTCAGCAGTCACCGTACACCATGCACCGTACATGCTGGGAGTTGAAGTTTTGCAACAGCTGAAGGCACACTGGTTGTGAAACACTGAGTTAGGTCACAAACTCAGTGATACATAACCAGTGTGCCTACAGCTGTTGCAAAACTAAAACTCTCAGCATGTACAGTCTGTCAGCGCATGCTGGGAGTTGTAGTTTTGCAACAGCTGGATGTCCCCCCCCCAATGTGAACGTACAGGGTACACTCACATGGGCGGAGGTTTACAGTAAGCATCCGGCTGCAAGTTTGAGCTGCAGCAAATTCTCTGCCGCAGCTCAAACTGCCAGCGAGAAACTACTGTGAACCCGTGAGACTGTACCCTAAAAACACTACACTAACACAAAATAAAATAAAAAGTAAAAAACACTACATATACACATACCCCTACACAGCCCCCCTCCCCTCCCCAATAAAAATGAAAAACGTCTGGTACGCCACTGTTTCCAAAACGGAGCCTCCAGCTGTTGCAAAACAACAACTCCCAGTATTGTCGGAGAGCCGCTGACTGTCCAGGCATGCTGGGAGTTTTGCAACAGCTGGAGGCACCCTGTTTGGGAATCACTGGCGTAATTTAGGCCTCAAATGCGCATGGCGCTCTCACTTTGGAGCCCTGTCGTATTTCAAGGCAACAGTTTAGGGTCACATATGGGGTATCGCCGTACTCGGGAGAAATTGTGTTACAAATTTTGGGGGGTATTTTCTGCTTTTACCCTTTTTAAAAATGTAAAATTTTTGGGAAAACAAGCCTTTTAGGTAAAAAAATTTTTTTTACATATGCAAAAGTCGTGAAACACCTGTGGGGTATAAAGGTTCACTTAACCCCTTGTTACGTTCCCCGAGAGGTCTAGTTTCCAAAATGGTATGCCATGTGGGTTTTTTTTTGCTGTCCTGGCACCATAGGGGCTTCCTAAATGCGGCATGCCCCCAGAGCAAAATTTGCTTCCAAAAAGCCAAATGTGACTACTCCTCTTCTGAGACCTGTAGTGCGCCAGCAGAGCACTTTTCACCGCCATATTGGGCTACAAATACAAGTAAAAATTTTCTCCTTTTACCACTTGCAAAAATTCTAAAATTGGGTCTACTAAAAAATGAAGATTTTTAATTTTCTCCTTCACTTTGCTGCTATTCCTGTGAAACACCTAAAGGGTTAAAACACTGAGTGAATGTCATTTTGAATACTTTGGGGGGTGTAGTTTTTATAATGGGGTATTTATAATATGAAGACCCTTCAAATCCACTTCAAAACTGAACTGGTCCCTGAAAAATATAGAGTTTGAAAATTTTGTGAAAAATTGGAAAATTGCTGCTGAACTTTGAAGCCCTCTGGTGTCTTCCAAAAGTAAAAACACGTCAATTTTATGATGCAAAAATAAAGTAGACATATTGTATATGTGAATTTAAAAAAATGTATTCGTAATATCCATTTTCCTTACAAGCAGAAAGCTTCAAAGTTAGAAAAATGCTAAATTTTAAAATTTTTCATCAAATTTACAGATTTTTCACCAAGAAAGGATGCAAGTTACCACAAAAATTTACCACTATGTTAAAGTAGAATATGTGACGAAAAATCAATCTCGGAATCAGAATGATAACTAAAAGCATTCCAGAGTTATTAATGTTTAAAGCGACAGAGGTCAGATGTGCAAAAAACGCTCTGGTCCTTAAGGCCAAAATGGGCTTGGTCCTGAAGGGGTTAATAAAATGGTTAACGAGGGCTTGTGAGGAAGTGTTTTTCGGAATAAAGTTTTTCAAACTTTTTTTTTTTATATTTACTTCACAGACTTAGTAGTGGAAGCCATCTTATAGACAATCGATTACTAAGCCAGGACTTCGCTTTAGCACCAAAACCAGCTAGCGCTAACCCCCGATTGGTGCCCAAGTACCTAACCCCAACGGGGGTTCCGGGAAGAGCCACTACCAACAGGCCCGGAGCATCAAATATGGTGCTCCTGGGCCTAGGAAGTAACAGGCTGGCATTATTTAGGCTTGGGAGGGCCAGTAACAATGGTCCTCGCCCACCCTGGTAACGTCAGGCAAAAAAATTTTTGCTTATGTCTGCTAAGAAAATTATATTCCAAAGTGATTTTATTGGTTTTTGCTTATGTGAGCCAACTTTATCAATCCCCTGTGATATTTATTAACCCCTTAAGGACGGCGGGCATATCCATAGGCCCCCGTTTTAAAGTCCTTAAAGGAAAACTGTCAGATATTTTCTCCTGCACTATCCACAGTACTGTTGGATAGTGCGGGAGATGCTGATTCCAACCAGCCCTACCTTGCCCATAACCACCCGACCACGAAATTGTGGTTTCATTCTATGTGCATATCTTGCTGTAACTGGCACGGGCGGGGCTTCTGCAGGTAACTGCCACTGACATCAGTGCCGCTTATGAATATTCATCCCACCCCCTCCCTCCAGTTCTCCCTCTCATTGCCGCTCTTAACGGAAGGGAGGGGGAAAGAATATTCATAAGCGGCACTGACGTCAGTGCAGAAGCCCCGCCCGTGCCAGTTACAGCAAGATATACACACAGAATAAAACCACAATTGCGGGCGAACAGCCAGGTGGATCCGGTTCAATTCAGACCGGTGATTTGCGGCTTTTCTGGGTCAATCGGGTCTCTGGTGACCCGGAAAAAAAGTTGAATCGGGCTGTCCGAGACAGCCCCATTCACCCTTACCCAGCAGGAGTAAGGTGGCACGGGTGCCGCCTCACAATCACGTGATTGATCGGTCGGAACAACTGACCAATCACGACCCTGCTGGGCAGCGATCGGGACAGCGAAGATGGCGGAGATCGGCGCCGACGGGGGTCTCCTACCTTGCCCTGGTCCGGCAGGGGTCCCCTCAGGATCGGTGGCGGCGACAGGAGCAGCAGGATTGGTCCCGGTGGCAGGATACAGTGGCAGTGGTGCAGGCGGCAGGATACAGCAGGAGGTGAGGCCTGTTCACCTCCTGCTGTTGCTTAGCAACAACTCACAGCATGCACAGCTAAAGGGCATGCTTGGAGTTGTAGTTTTGCAACAGCTGGAGTTCCAACTACAACTCCCAGCATGCCCTTTAGTAGTCTGTGCATGCTGGGAGTTGTAGTTATGCAACAGCTGGAGGCACATTTTTTTCTATGAAAAAGTGTGTAGCCAGCTGTTGCATAACTACAACTCCCAGTATGCACAGACTACCAAAGGGCATGCTGGGAGTTGTAGCAGTGTGCCTCCAGCTGTTGCAAAACTACAACTCCCAGCATGCCCTTCGACTGTCAATGCATGCTGATTGTTGCAGTTTTGCAACAGCTGGAGACACATTAATTGTAAAACAGAGTTGGTTACCTAACTCAGTGTTTTGCAACCAGTAAGCCTCCAGCTGTTGCAAAAATACAACTCCCAGTAAGCACTGAGAGACTGTACGTGCTGGGCGTTCTAGTTTTGCAACAGTTGGAGGCACACTGGTTGCGAAACACTGAAAACCAGTGTGCCTCCAGCTGTTGCATAACTACAACTCCCAGCATGTATGGTCTGTCAGTGCATGCTGGAGATATATATATATATATATATATATATATACATATATATATATATATATATACACACACACACACACACACACACACACACAGGGTACATTCACACGGGCGGGTTTACAGAGAGTTCTGCTGCAAGTTTGAGATGCCGGAAATTTTCCGCGCAGCTCAAACTCCTTGTAAACCTCCGCCCGTGTAAATGTACCTTAAAAACACTACACTAACAAATAATAAAGGGTAAAACACTACATATACACATACCCCTACACCCCCCCCAATAAAAAAAAACCAAAAAAAAAGCCTTATTGTATGGCAGTGTTTCCAAAAGGGAGCCTCCAGCTGTTGAAAAACAACAACTCCCAGTATTGCTGGACAGCCACTGACTGTCAAGGCATGCCGGGAGCTTTGCAACAGCTGGAGACACTCTGTTTGGGAAACACTTTTTGTGGCGGATTCAAATCCCCAATTTAGTCCTCAAATGCGCATGGTGCTCTCTCACTTCGGAGCCCTGTCGTATTTCAAGGAAACAGTTTAGGGCCACATATGGGGTATCTCCGTACTCAGGAGAAATTGCGATACACATTTTGGGGGGCATTTTCTCCTTTTACCCCTTCTGAAAAGGTAACGTTGTGGTCTACACTAGCATGTCTGTGTAAAAAAATTTTTTTTTACACTAACATGCTGGTGTTGCCCCATACTTTTTATTTTCACAAGCGGTAAAAGGAAAAAAAAAAAAAAAGATCCCCAAAATTTGAAACGCAATTTCTCCTGAGTACAGAACTACCCCATATGTGGGCAAAAGTGCTCTGCAGCCCACAACATGGCTCAGGAGTGAGCGTGCCATGTACATTTGAGGTGTAAACTGGTGATTTGCACAGGGGTGGCTGAGTTTACAGCGGTTCTGACATAAACGCAAAACAAATACCCAGACATGACCCAATTTTGGAAACTACACCCCTCACGGAATGTAACAAGGGGTAGAGTGAGCCTTAAAGGGGTATTCCAGGCAAAAACTTTTTTATATATATATATCAACTGGCTCCAGAAAGTTAAACAGATTTGTAAATTACTTCTACTAAAAAAATCTTAATCCTTTCAGTACTTACGAGCTTCTGAAGTTAAGGTTGTTCTTTTCTGAGTCCTCTCTGATTACACCTGTCTCGGGAAATGCCCAGTTTAGAAGCAAATCCCCATAGCAAACCTCTTCTAAACTGGGCGTTTCCCGAGACAGGTGTAATCAGAGAGCACTTAGACAGAAAAGAACAACCTTAACTTCAGAAGCTCATAAGTACTGAAAGGATTAAGATTTTTTAAATAGAAGTAATTTACAAATCTGTTTAACTTTCTGGAGCCAGTTGATATATATAAAAAACAGTTTTTGCCTGGAATACCCCTTTAACACCCCACAGGTGTTTGACAAATTTCCATTAAAGTTGGATGTAAAAAAAATAAATACATTTTTTTTTTCACTAAAATGCTGGCGTTACCCTACTTTTTTCATTTTCACAAGGGAGAATAGGAAAAAAAAGCCCCCTAAAATGTGTAGCCCCATTTCCTCTAAGAACATACCCCATATGTGGATGTAAATTGCTCAGCGGGCGAACTACAATGCTCAGAAGAGAGGAGCGCCATTGGGCTTCTGGAGAAAGAATGTGTCCGAATTTGAAGGCCATGTGTGTTTACAAAGCCCCCATAGTGCCAGAACAGTGGACAACCCCACAGGTGTCTGACAGATTTTTGGAACAGTGGTCCGTGAAAATGAAAAATTGACAGATCTTTGGAACAGTGGGCTATACAAATGAAAAATTTTTATTTTTCATTTTCACAGACCACTGTTCCAAAAATCTGTCAGACACCTGTAAATGCTCACTGTACCCCTTATTACATTCCGTGAGGGGTGTAGTTTCCAAAATGGGGTCACATGTGGGGGGTCCACTGTTCTGGCACCATGGGGGGCTTTGTAAACGCACATGGCCTCCCACTTCTATGCTAACCAAATTCTCTCACCAAAAGCTCAATGGCGCTCCTTCTCTTCTGAGCATTGTAGTTCGCCCGCAGAACACTTTACATCCATATATGGGGTATTTCCATACTCCAAAGAAATGGGTTTACAAATTTTGGGAGGCTTTTTCCCCAATTACCCCTTGTGAAAATGAAAAATTTGGGGTAAAACCAGCATTTTAGTAAAAAAAAAAAAAAATATTTATTTTCATGTCCAATTTTAGTGGAAATTTGTCAAGCAACTGTGGGGTGTTAAGGGTCACTGTACTCCTTGTTACGTTACTTGAGGGGTGTAGTTTCCAAAATAGTATGCCATGTGTTTTTTTGCTGTTCTGGCACCATAGGGGCTTCCTAAATGCAACATGCCCCCCAAAAACCATTTCAGGAAAATTTGCTTTACAAAAGCCTCTTCTCTTCTGAGCATTGTAGTGCGCCTGCAGTGCACTTGACGTTTACACATGTGGTATTTCCATACTCAGAAGAGATGGGGTTAAAAAATTTGGGGGGGCATTTTCTCTTATAGCCCCTTGTAAAAATGTAAAAGTTGGGGGAAAAACAGCATTTTAATGAAAAAAAAATGTATTTACACATCCATTTGTTATGTTCTTTGAGGGGTGTAGTTTCCAAAATGGTATGCCATGTTGTTTTTCATTTGCTGTTCTGGCACCATAGGGGCTTCCTAAATGGGACATGCCCTCAAAAAGCCATTTCAGAAAAACTTACTCCCAAAATCCCATTGTCGCTCCTTCCCTTCTGAGGCCTCTAGTGCACCCACAGAGCACTTGACATGCACATATGAGGTATTTCCTTACTTGAGAGAAATTGGTTTACAAATTTTGGGGGGCTTTTTCTCCTTTTACCCCTTGTAAAATTTAAAAAACTGGGTCTACAAGAACATGAGAGTATAAAAAAAATAAGGTTTAGAATTTTCTCCTTTACCTTGCTGCTATTCCTGTGAAACACCTAAAGGGTTAACATACTTTCTGAATGTCATTTTGAATACTTGGGGGGGTGGGGGGGGGGCAGTTTTTATAATGGGGTCATTTATGGGGTATTTATAATATGAAGACCCCTCAAATTTACTTCAAAACTGAACTGGCCCCTGAAAAATTCAGATTTTGAAAATTTTGTGAAAAATTTGAAAATTGCTGCTGAACTTTGAAGCCCTCTGATGTCTTCCAAAAGTAAAATAAAGTAGACATATTGTATATGTGAATCAATTTATAATGTATTTGGAATATCCATTTTTCTTACAAAATGAGTAGAGATGGGCGAACTTACAGTAAATTCGATTCGTCACAAACTTCTCGGCTCGGCAGTTGATAACTTTTCCTGCATTAATTAGTTCAGCTTTCAGGTGCTCCGATGGGCTGGAAAAGGTGGAAACAGTCCTAGGAGACTCTTCCCTAGGAATGTATCCACCTTTTCCAGCCCACCGGAGCACCTGAAGGCTGAACTAATTTACGCAGGATAAGTCAACTGCCGAGCCGAGAAGTTTGTGACGAATCGAATTTACTGTAAGTTCGCTCATCTCTAAAAATGAGAGTTTCAAAGTTCGAAAAATGCTAAATTTTCATGAAATTTGGGGATTTTTCACCAAGAAAGGATGCAAGTAACAACAAAAATTTACCACTGTGTTAAAGTAGAATATGTCACGAAAAAACAATCTCAGCTCTCCTTCCCCCCCCCCCCCCCCTTCCCTACTAAGCGAGTGGTTTTTTGTTACCCCGGATTATCAATGCTACTCTAATATCTTGACACGTGACGTTCCGATGTTTGATTGATTGCCTTGTTTTTGGCTTACCACTCTTATGTACTGCGACCTCTTATCTGTCATGTTTTGCCTTCTGTTTACTTAAGTGAAAAAACTCTCTCGAAATCAGAATTGGTAAAAGCATCCCAGAGTTATTAATGCATAAAGTGACAGTGGTCAGAATGGCAAAAAAGGGCTCAGTCCTTAAAGAAGATATCCCATGCAGCAAAGAAAAAAAAAATACCTAGCCATTCCATAGTATATTCACCTACCACCTCTCTGACATGTTTGATTTTTTTTTCCGCCCCCCATTCACCAGCTATTCAGCTCATAAATTCCAGTTACTTCCTGGTTATGGTGGCTATGCCTGTGATCTCAAAGACTACATTTCCCCGCATGCACTGCTCACATTTCCTGCTCTCAGCTGCCTGAGCAGAGAGCTTGTTACCACCCCTAACTTATGTTAGCCACTCCCACAGCTCTGCTAGCTCACTCCCACATAACACTGAGCTCCAATCATAGCCCTATACAGCAGGGTGGCCACGAGGAAACAAAATGTAATCTCAGTGCTCAGAGAGGGACCCTGGAGTTGAAGCTGCAGTTTTACACTGTAAAATCACTCCCTCCCCCTCCTGCTTTACAGTGGCACAATTCTCTGCCCTGCACTCCTCTCTCCCCAGTGCTCAGTGTGACAGGTCTACGCTGGCAGCTCCCTCCCCCTCTCCTCCGTTCTCAGTGTAAAAACATTAGCAAGGAGAGGGGAGAGAATCAGCCTGTTTGCTGACTCTGCTATGATCTGAATCAGCTGCATATAGGCAGTGCTGCTCAGCCAATCACTGCAGAACAGAGGGAGGACAGTGTGAATATTCATCAGATGGGAGGGGCTAAGGCCGAGCACAGGGAGCTCTCTGCAGCACAGGGGTTTTCTTGGTAATTGTCACGTCACGGCCCCAGGATGCTGCTGATAACAGCCTGAATAGGGGGTCGAAAGTCATGAAAACCTGGAACAGCTGAATTTCCTGTCAGACAGAAGAATTCAGAAAAAGCTGGTTTCTAAGCAGCATTGGTAATGGAAGTGATTTACAAACCTATATAACTTTACCTTCACTAAAAGCTGAACAATTTTTTTACTGTGAGACTTGTCCTTTAAGGGGTTAAACTATGTCACACATAGGCAAACCCAAAGAAAAGAAAAAATAAATAAAATACAGAACTCGCTTACCAAAGCAAACAATGATAAAATGTCCCCCATTAATATTACTGAGCATAAATACATCTACAGCACTTTTTTCTCTGTTCTTAGAATTTTAAGATTATGGTTTCTCTATAGGAGGCAATAAAATAGGTGTTTCTATTAGTATTTCTTGTATATGTTATTAAAAACATATGTCTATGTATGCTACATCCACTGCAAGGGCCCTGCAGGGATGCTGATCATTCGTTAATTAAAACATTTTTATCATAGTTTGTAGTTTAAACTATTCTACTTTTTATTTTTAGTATTCCTTTTGCTTTGACCTATGCTATTATAGATTTACACTATTTGCATGGAATTGGTCTTGTATCATTTATTAACCCTTCGTAGTATAGTAACACCTAGTAGGTCTGTATCTATTGTGTATTTTAATTTATCTTTAGGCACGTGGAATATCGTGCGGGCTCTGGTATATCCTTCACATAAGGATATACTGGCGAATGTCTAAATTTTAACATCAGTGTTGAGGGATAGCAAATGTCATTGTATACATCTACCACAGTAGTGCACCTAAATTCCTGTATTGTATTGTTCTAATTGTTACACATCCACACCGTCTATCTGGTGTAGCATTCTATTGTGGCACTTGTAGTCCGCTGCAGGCATCCTCCATTGTATGCATTTTTATGCTGGGGATCGCCCCTAGCAACGGACTACAAGGGCAGAATCTGCTCCCCCAGTATAAATGCACAACCGCATTTGGGGTTGAGCACCTCCAGCCATTTGAGACGTTTTTTGTTGTTGTTTACGTGGGATATCGTGCAGCACAGTCACCTCAGTGTAACTTATATTATAGCGTGAGTCTCCCAAAAATCTTTAATATTTAAAAACTGCTTATAGCTCTTACATTCTGGTATTATAGGGATTCCTGTGAGTTCCACTGATCCAAAAGAACTAATGGACCACCCATGAGCTCCCCACCCTAAGGGACTCATCCGTAGTTAGAAGAAATTCTTCCTCTCTCACCCATGTGACACCCCTCTCCAGGTTATCTAGGACCAAACACCAATCTAGGGCTCTCTGTTGTAGGTGACAGAACTATGTGATTATCCAATGAACTGTCTGACATGTCCCATAGTGCCAGTATCTGCTCCTGCAATCTCCTGGTGTGATACTGTGCCAATTGGATGACTGGAATACAGAAAGTCGGAAGACCTAGAACAGACAAAGCCTCCCTTAGAGACACCTTATGTGAGTATAGTTGAGACACTCTGAGTGCTAGTGTAAGAATCTAAACCTATCACTAGGAAAGTGTAAACCTGTCTGGGATCTCTGTGGGATTTTTCTGTATTCATTTCTAGCCCCAACTTAGCGAGGATTCCACCTGGACAACCAGATCCCTGGGGAAGCTTCAGACAATCTGCCAATATCAGGAAATCACTATGTCCTTCTCTCTTATATGTGCCATTACCTCCGCCATGACTTTTGTAAAAGCTCAGGGATACAGAGAAAGACCAAAAACGGTAGAGCCTAAAATTGAAGTAGAGAATTGTTTACATAAACGTCCACTCAAATTTCCGGTGTCTGGACAATCAGAGCATGATAATACGCGTCCTGGAGGTCCAGAGTTGCCATGAAGCAATTCTGACTCAGGTTTGGAACTGCTTAAAATCGTTTCCATCCTGAATTTCTTGTAAACTAGGGAACGATTCAGTAGAGTACTGAGCGATCCATTCGGATTTCTTACCAGAAACAAGATAGAGTAGAATCCTCAGCCCTGTTCTTGTTTTGGAACCAGACAAACTCCTTTCTGGAGAAGACACTTCACCTCTCCTTCCAAGGCCGCCTTCCTCTCTGGGTCTGCCCTGAGGTACATGATGACAAATCTAGACACAGACAGGCAAAAAGGAGATTTTTTTTCCTTTGCATAAAATCTCTCTCTCGTAGCCTTCATTGGGGGGACACCTTACTGATGGGTATATATGCTCTTGCCACTATGAGGCGCTGACACTAGAAAGAAAAAAAAAAAAGTCTGCTCCTCCCTGGCAGGATATACCCGCCACTGGAAGTGAGGTAATCAGTTTTGTTACAAAGCAATAGAAGCCAACCAAGACAGAAGTCCGAAGGACCCCACAAAAGAATCCTGAAAAAAAAAAAAAAAAAGAAATGGGTCGGTGCGATGTCCCCCAATGAAGGCTACGAGAAAGATTTTACGGTAAGCACAAAAAAAAAAATTATCTCCTTTTCTCGGTCACTCTTCATTGGGGGACACCTTACTGATGGGACATACCAAAGCAGTCCCCTAGGGTGGGAAGAACAATCACTAGAAAAAGGGGAAACAGTCAGACTGAACCCACTCGTTTGTAAGGCTTGCGGACAAGACCCCAGGCCAGAGAAAATGAGGCCTGGAAACTAAGCTCTCGGAAGATCTCCCATCCCTGGAAATGGGCTAGGATGCCAAGAAAATGGACAGTCACATTCTGAGACTAAATCTACGGTCCATAAAAGAGACAAGAAAAAAAAAAGGTTGATTAGGAAGCCAGCCAGGCCAGAACCATCCCGGGAGAGGGTAGAAAATCAACCCCAAGGAACAAAGAACCAGACCGAGGGCTAGCCCGGCTGGAAAAAAATGGAAAAGAGCACAACAAGAGGACCCATCCAGATTTTACCAATACAAGAGAACATGGCAGAAAAATAAAAAAATAAACACCAGGAAGAGCAACATACGCCGGATCAGAAAGTGAGGTCCGAAGGTGGAAACCAGTACAACACTGGAAAAAAAGAAAGAAAGGGAAACCGGCTCTAGAGAGGGCTGCAGCATAAAAGCAATGACCCAAATCCCGTCTCAGGGGACCACCATGAGCACCTAGAAGGCAGAAGTAGCTCGAAAGGTGTAATCCAGATGACCCGAACACCCCCCTGTCCCAGGAGTAAATGTGTCCCGAAGGAGACCGACATGAGAAACAGGGGTTCCTGAGTGACCTGGAAGATGTACACGGAAGTATAAACGGCCAAGAAGGAGCGGAAGACCCTAAAAAGAAGCATCCCAGGAGACAAACTTCCATGTCGAGAAGAGCAGAAGTGTGGTACAGAAGAACTGCCCACAATGGAATCACTAAGGCCCAAAGAACCAGGAGGGCCAACCGAAAAAGGAAGGTGGGCCACAGCAGTCTAGGATAGTGTACAATACAAGGAGACTAACCAGAATTGGACCCTAGCAGCCCGAGGAGACCAGAGCACTCCAAAGCAATATCCCGTCAGGACGGAAAAGAGGGGGGGGGGGATTTAACCCAGCAGAGACCCCGGGGCACAGGGAGGTCACTCCAGTAGACTATGGTGTCAGTGTCGCAGAATCAACACCGTCAAGTAGAAATCCCAGGGAGAGTGCGTCAAAGGATGACGAGAGCAATAGTAGTACCCAAACAACAGGCAGTGGCTAGACTGGCTGAGAGAGAGAAAGAGAGAGATTCATCTAAGCAGAAGATAGCACTCAGGAGATAGTTCCCCTAGCGAAGGGGAAAAGCAAGGGGTGGTCGAGGGAAACAAACCCTGGCACCAAACATGCCAGCCCCTGATCCCCGTACCCCTGTGGAGCGGGAATTGACAAGTGCGCCAGGCACCGTCTAAGCAGGGAAATGCCGCCCTATGGCAACAGGACAAAAAACTGGGTAGACTTAGTCCCCCAGGAACCCTACGACAACAAAGAGAAATGAAGGGATCGGAATCCTGGAAAACAGGTGCAGGGCAGGAAACCAAGACATGGCTACAAATGCGAGTAAGAAACACACGCACACAGCCACCAACAGCGTTGAGAGGAACACCCCAAAAGGGTGAAACCCTGGACCAGATGGTAGCCAACTGAGCCATCCTAGAATTGTCGAAGGCAACAGAACAGACGCTTGAGCCACTTTGCATAGGAAAACAGGAAGATACCTGGAGTCAGAGGGAGGCCTGAACTGACTGTCGCCCCAACAGGCCCCCTGCCACAGAGCAACATGGGGAGACCCACTCAGAACAACACCTAAGCAGTGGGTTACCAGAACTTCCACCACACAGTGGGAAGTGTATGGTAGTTGACCAGATGTAGCAGGAAACTACAGAGACAGCCGCCCGGGTGACAAGTGGAGGGGGCGGGGGCGGTTGGAAGGAGGGACTATGCCCACTGCCCCACCTCCAAAAAGAGCGACCAGCCGGGGTGGGGAATAGAACCCCACTATACTAACGTAAAGGGGGGGGGGGGGGGAGAGATATATACCGAGACCCCATCAGAAACAATGCCCGCCGGCTCCTGTGAGGGGGAAGGACTGCGGAAGAGAGACCGGTCCCGCTCTGATTGTGATAGGATGGGGGCGGAGCTACGCTCTGAGTCCATGTCTTTCCGGCAGTGGGGGAGGGAAAGTGGTGCCCAGCTGGGAAGGACTGGAGGACTCTAATATCCCAGGTAACACCAATGACCCCTGCAGCGTAGAGAGTCCGGAGGGCTCGCTGCGGGGAGGAGGGAGCGTAGCTAAGCTCCGAAATAGCGGCCCAGACCATTCCCTGTTGGCGTTGCAAAGGCAGCGCCAGAGCAGGGAGAGTCAGCCTGCCATTGACTCTCAGGATCCCGCCCTGAAGTACGAAGTGGGGCAGAGTTGCCTGCCGCCATAATGGCTCCCGCCGACCGGCACGGCGCCGGAGGAGTGGAGCCAAGACTGTAGTGCAATAAGTACAGGGAGCCACCGCAAATGTCGGCGACTGCCCCAGACAGAAACGGCAGGTTAGACTACCAGTGGAAGTCCTGACCCCAATAAAGATAGGTCAATTAGCACCCCCCCCCCCCCGTATCCATAAGAGATATTAACCCCTCAAGTCCTGTGCAGGGAGGGGGAGAGGGGGAAACATACTCACCTGACCACCTGTAGATCCTCACCTAGTTTCACATACTCACCTAGAGATGTCTTCAGCCAGCTTTAGTTACCTGCATCACGTCAGGCTGGGACAGCGGGACGAGCAGGGAAAATAGGGGAACCTGGACCCAAGGTGCAACCCCAGGCGTTGGCCGTTGGTGGGAAGTGGTTAACAGTGCATTCATTAATGTCCCGTGCTCCTTAGCTGCATATGGGGGAACATGTAGCGCCATGCTCCTGAACCCCTACCTGAAAAACGGAAACAAAAAAAGGAGTAAAGAACCTGACTAAACAGCCCTTGCTAGAAAATAAAATAGACCAGGTCTGGGGAGCTCCCAGACCTGTGTCTTGCCTCCTTTCTGACACTAGCTAAAACTGATTACCTCACTTCCAGTGGGCGGGTTTATCCTGCCAGAGAGGAGACAACTTTTTTTTTTCTTTCTAGTGTCAGCGCCTCCTAGTGGCAAGAGCATATACCCATCAGAAAGGTGTCCCCCAATGAAGAGCGACCGAGAAAATGTATTTTCAAACTGTACTTTATTAATGATTATACTCAATGGCTTGCAGAGATCTTTTTCAATTCTGCAGAGAAACAGGACAATCTGCCTCCTACTGGGCCCCTCATGTCATTGTTGGGCAGGCTTCTTTGCTGCATCTGTTGAACAGGAAGCCTCTACCACTCTTCTGACCATGCCAGTCAATACATCTGAAGGACCCACTGTGAAACTCATCCCTCACTCAAAAGGGCCTCATGCCAGGGAAGGGAGAGGAGGGAATAGTAGGAAAAACCCTTTTTCTTGGCAGCAGCTTTCTCCAGAACCTGGTCTAATTACTTGTCAAAAAAAAAAGAATAAAAAAATGAAAAAAAAAAAAAAAAAAAGAAGAGGGATGACATATATAAACAGATTTGGAAGCTACATCCCCTTCTATTCTTTCAATCATGGGGCCCTCCTAGCAGAATTAGAAAAGGCAGAAGCCCTAGCTGACAACTTCAGAGTCTGCGGAGGCATCTGGAAATAAAATCTACCGCCGCTGCGTAAGATACACTTAGATCGGATCAGGAATGATACTCCAAAAGATCATAGTTACATAGTTAGTACGGTCGAAAAAAGACATATGTCCATCAAGTTCAACCAGGGAATTAAGGGGTAGGGGTGTGGCGCGATATTGGGAAGGGATGAGATTTTATATTTCTTCATAAGCATTAATGTTATTTTGTTCCAGGAATGTATCTAATCCTGTTTTAAAGCTGTAAATTGTTCCAGCTGTGACCAGTTCCTGAGGTAGACCGTTCCATAAATTCACAGTCCTCACGGTAAAGAAGGCGTGTCGCCCCTTTAGACTAAACCTATCCCAAACACCACAATCTTCTTCCTAAAAAGGATATTTACACTTAATCACTGTTGAAGCCACCGCAAACCTAGTCTGGCCTTTTCCATTAATTTTTTTAATCAATTTAGCCAGAGCACTATGTACTGGAAATGCAGTAAGCTTTCTAGAGGCAAGGTCTTCAAGTACATGGTTCTGAATAGATTTAGTTTCAACTTTATCCTCCATATTCATAGTGGATTGGACCACTTTAACCAGTCCATCTACATTTTCCAGTGGAAATAGGGATCTGACTGACAATTCCTCTGAATGAGAATCAACATCTTCATACTACTACTTCCATAAAAACAGCAGCCCCCTCTGTTAACAATCGTGGCAGACTGGAGCTCAAGTACAACAGGCAAGCTAGTGGAAGGCTGCTGTGCTTGCCAGGATGCCATACAAGCTCTGCTCTCATCTCTTACAACCTCCTGCATGCTTTTCGTAAAAGCCGGAGTCACATCCTCCCCAATTTTCTTCACACAATCACAATGAGATCTGCCATAAAAAGCATTCAACTTTTTTCTACATAGAACAGATGCTCTGCTTTTGTATTTCGGCATATCCTTAAAAGGGTATTCCAGGATTTTTTTTTTATTTGACTAAGCTACAGGGGCTGTAAAGTTAGTGTAGTTCATAATAAACAAAAACGAAAGAAGGCGTGTACAGATCAATTTATAAAGCTTTATTGAGAAAACATTCATAAAAACATACATATTAAAAAAAGATGACCCATAGTTCACCATATGGTGGAGAACATGGAGTGGAGACACAGACAGGATACTGAAGATATGGCAGTGAGTGCTCTATCAGCTTGAAATAATACAATGTATAAAAGACAAAGTGCGCATAAGATGTAACAATTAAAGTGCTGATATGCTGTAAATACAGTCCTGTACCAAAAGCCTTCAATTATTGTTACATCGTATGCGCACTTAGTATTATTATTTCAAGCTGATAGAGCGCCCACTGCCGTATCTTCAGTATCCTGTCTGTGTCTCCACTCCATGTTCTCCACCATATGGTGAACTATCGGTAATTTTTTTTTAATATGTATGTTTTGATAAATGTTTTCTGAAAGCTTTATAAATTCATCTGTACACGCCTTCTTTCGTTTTTGTTTATGATTTGATTCAATGCGTGGGATTTTCTACGTAATTTGGGGACCCCTGTGGTTTATTCGTTCATAATATAGTGTCTTTACCTGTGTGTGACCGTTTTCTCAATTCTTATGTGATTTCCATCCCAATATTTATTTTTAACATCATACAAAATGACTGCTGTCTCGGCTTTTTCCCAGCTTGCAATGCGGCCGAGACCTGACTCGCTAGTCAGCTGATGAGCCTGTCTGCTTCAATGGGTGGAGAGTGCAATCTGCAAGTAATGCAACAGCCGGAGGCACCCTGATTGAAAACCACAGGTCTGCAGCTCATTTATGTTCCAATGGGTGGGGTAGCTGATTTGTGGGAAGGAGGAAAATGGTATCATGGGATTTGTAGGCAAACAAGAAAACTAAAAACAGGAAATACAAGTTCACAGAAAGCTAGCCAGTGTTATAGTAATCTCACAGCATCGCCATTTAGCCCAAGACAAGCACAGATCCTTCCTAAGCATGTCCATTACTGCCTGCCAAGTGCGTACTAAAATCACCTTATGGTGGATAACCCCTTTAACCGAACAGAGAAAAGAACAGGTATCAGAAAAACCTTTGCATAAATTAACAACTGGGACACAGTCCTCTAACCTCACCATAAGGTATCGTCTCCACCACAGGGGTAAGCTCCGTACGTTCAGCACGTGCTGTAGGCTCCATGAGTCAGCAGTCTTGAAATCCTAACACCTTCTTCTTGGTCCTGGAGAGTAATCTGAGCTGGCTAGGATATTTGAGTTTCCCGTGCTCAGGAACTTTCCCGGCTGTTAGGTCAGCTGACCTTCTCTATCACATGATGGGTGGCCACCTGCTGCCGATCCCCCATGGCAGGTTACAAGTGGTTAAACTGTGTATTAGGCTCCCCCCCTCCCACAATCAAAATTGTGGCCAGAAGGAGCCATCAGAACAGAGGAAGTTAGCCGACCGTGTTCTGAACTGCTGGAGAACCGCCCAAGGAAGCGAGAATGCTGGGAGAGGTGCGCACACAGGCGGGGAGAGTAGTCACCAGGCTTACAACTGCAGCCTCCATAAAGAGGGCTTACGCTTCAGAGGTACCCAGTTAGTCTGAAACCACAAAGACCGGAGTACCCACAGCTCCCCATCCTGTGCAAGTCCTCCATACCATGGAAAGCCCATCCTCTTCCTCTGCAGAACTGGAGAAAGGGGGCTGGTCCCTTCCTTATATGCGAATACCTGTTCCTGTTTCCTGTCCGGTGGAGGAAGAGGCGATCTTCTCCCCTGGTGCTGTTGTGGGTGCAAAGAAAAACCATGAGCCCTTAAAGGAGAACTCCAGAATATAAAAATTGTCCTCCATACTGCCGGCAGAAAAAAAAAAATAAAGAGGTACATACCTTCCTTCACTCCCCTGGGGCCTCCGGAAACCGGCTCCGGTCTCCACTATGAAACTCTTCCTGGTTGCCGGTGGTCGGCGAGTCATACTGCACTCAGCCAATCACCGGCCGCAGTGAAGTCCCGACTCAGCCGGCGATAGGCTGCGCGGCAGTGTGAGAACGCTTCAAGACACAAAATTCTTCACTACACCGGCACCTGCTGCCGGGGCCGAAAACTTTACACTGCCGTTCAGCCTATCGCCGGCCGAGTCAGGACTTCGCTGCGACCGGTGATTGGCTGAACGCAGTATGACTCGCTGACCACCGGCAACCAGGAAGAGGATCACGGCGGAGACCGGAGCCGGTTACCGGAGGCACGAAGGAAGGTATGTACATCTTTATTTTTTTTTACTGCCGGCAGTATGGGGGACAATTTTTATAATCTGGAGTTCTCCATTAAACAGCCACTTTGAGAAAAAAAAATGAAATAAAAAAAGTTATAGGGGGGTCAGAAAATATTTCTTAAAAACACAAATTTGTTTTTAAAGTAGAAAAATAAAACAAATTTTACCCTACATAACTCTCCATTACCCTGAGACTAAGTATTACTGCAAAATAATTTGTTAATAGAAGAATTATTCACAAAAGAAAGCTATATAGAAAAAGACAAACGGGGCTCTCAAATCATTGCAACTTCGTTTATTAAAAAATATATGTGCCTCCTGGGTTTATCAGCATTTCTTAAAACAATCAGATTCCATTAAATTTTTTGTTCTGCTGAAAATTACATTAGGGAGGGGAGAGGCAGGGACAAAGATATTTATATATATATATATTTATATAAAAGGCTGTTTCACGCATTGGTACCAGCCACCCCACTTGCCATTTTCAATCCCATTATACAAATCGTACCATGGCATACCTTCTTCACAACCCATTCATGCTGTTGGATAACAAGCAGGTGGCAACATTTAAATAAGTGGATTAAGAAAAAAATAAAAATAAAAAATAGAGAAGCTTTGTAAATCCCCAATAAAGCTACAGGGGAGCCTCCCACTTTACACATTCTGCTTGTTTCATCCACCCTAAAGCTTCAACTTCCATAGTCGTTTAGACACCATGATTAACCCAGCATCATTTGTAAGCAAACAATATATAGCCCTAGGAGTTAATGACCCCAACTTAACCCACTGGACAGTGCAGGACAAACCAGAAAGGCCAGCTGGTTTACAGCGCACCAGTATCTCCAATATAGGTGGGCAATGGAGAAGAGTCAGTGTTGTCAGAGTCCTGCAGTCCATGTAAAGAGACCCTGAGCATTTAATTTGCACACTGAGCTTTAAGAAGAATTTTTGGCTCACCACTTCAGAGTTTAAGCAGCTCATCACATACAGCAATAGTTGATACCAAATGTAATTAGGGAAAAAAAAATTACAAAAAACAAAAACAATCTTTCCTTATCCACTAATAAAACATGACATTTTCAAATAAAGGCCAAGAAAAAGTTCTGGATGTTTAGACACCAAGATTTAACATACAATTAACACTATGAATAAAATTCCCCGAAGCAGAGTAATGTGCTGCCTGCAGAAGAACTACAAGCACATTGTTTGCACCCCAAGCTGACCGATGTCTACTGTACAGGGCTGTAACCAAAATCTACTGTAATTTAGCAGACCTTTAAATACTGCAGAATAGTATAATTCTCTTATCTGCAAGCAAATTTCAACCAAAGTCTGTAGGTGTAGGGGGTCTAAAACATTAGAACTTTACTTTTTGCCACTGATTCAATGTGATAAATAAAATGACTAAAACAAAATCTTTATATAAATGGAACAAGTGGATTTAATACCCGTTAATTAAAAAAATGGAAGTTACCATAAAAAATAAAAAAAAATTATAAATAAAAAAAAGTGACAACACACACTGACAGACTCTTGTTGCTCACATTCCCTTCTTCAAAACCAGGTACTTCTCAGGACACTTTAGCAACAAAAGCCCTGGAGCGAAGTTACCACTGATCCTTAGATTAATCATATTACAAGAAAGGAGATCGCGTTTCCATGCATGTCTTAATACAAACATTTGCAACTCTCAAAAATGTATCCAATATTTGAAAAAAAATTAAAAAAAATTCAAAAACCTCTTTTATATGCAGTGCTCACCCCTATTTGCTGACAATCCTTATCCTTTATTCAGTTTGTAATTTATAAAAGCAAATAAAAAATAAATAAATAAAAAGTGTTGTATTTTAAATCCTATACAAAAAAAGCCTGCAGTACAGTATTGCAGCAAGGGAGGCTGGAGGAGGTATAGAGAGAAACTAGGTGATCAGGCCCCATCTGATTATAGCTTGTCAGAGAAGTTACTTTAAAAAACCACTTATTTTTAAAAGCTTTCATTTGGCTCACACATTAGTTAAATCATATGCACGTTCTTAGATTTTAAAATGAAAAAAATATATCTTAATGTGCACTGTCAGTTTTCTATGAGATGAGATTAACAAGAATGTGCATTAGGAAAAAAAACTTTCAATCTTGACAAACTGCATAAAGTCAGCTCGAGCCTGCGCTGAACATTGTATAATTGGTGCCACCTGGATCAACCACATAAAAAGGAGATTTACAAGTACCATTCACCCAGACCTAGGGCTTGAAGCCAGAGTGGGTAGACCATATAGTACCAGAACAGAGCCTAAAGCTCTGTTAATCACAGAAAAGAGAACTTAAAAAAAAAACCTCATTACAAACAATAGAATAGCCGGGACAAATATCCCATCACAGCCAAAATATATATAATATATATATATAATCATATATAAATTATATATACACACACACGCACACACACATTATATATATATATATATGTATGTATATAAATATGCCTTCTTCCAATCCAGCAGGGATGGGGGCCTTCCGGAAAAAGGGTTGGTGATTTGTAGATGGGAGGACTTGACGTCTTCTGTTCTTTCTTTTTTCTTTATTTCATTTTATAACCTAAGTGTTTAAGTCTGTTTTTTTCCCCAGTCAAGTAAGGACAGGATTTCCTTGCTGACCCCAAAATATTCCCCAAATGGTCAGTGTAACTAAACTCAAGTTTCAGATTCCAAGAGTCCAATGGGCTCTGAGGCAACATGTTTCTGTGTTTGATGGCAGATGCACATTGAACCCCACTCCATTTCCCTAGGGGTATGGGTATCAGTGGCTTGTAGATAGATAACAGCAGTCCAGTAGAAGATTTAGAGTTTTTCAGGTGATGGCACCCAAATGTGATGTCCAGAATGATCCTCAATTATCTGCTTGATCTTGTTATAAATCTCTTCCAATGACTCTCCTTGTACAATGGCTGTGAAAGAAGAGATAAGTATAATTTTACTGTAGGAATAGGCTCTTCAACCCATACCCCCAAACTATGTCCCTCTGTGCTCTCCCTACTACCACTGTAACTTACATAAGAGCATATATAAAGTTCAAAAAAGATTCAAAGCATCTGTAGTGCAAAATGCCAGATGCATGATCATGGTTGCCAAATGCTCTCACAGTTAACACATATTTAGGAAGCCAGGGTAAGTACTTGCAAATGTGACATGCCCTTTGTTTTACGCTTTCATGCGCATCCTATATGCATTCATAAGAACAGTGGCTTTTAAGATTTATAAATCAAAAGCGTAAATCCTTCTCAGAGTGATAAGTCATCAATATCAACTGGGAAAAACGCCACTGCTCACAGTAGCCACATAGGGGCCTGCGAGTCGCCAGTGTCTGAGTACATGAGTACACTGCGCATGAGCACGGAGACTCACAGGCCCTTGTATGGCTGCTCGGAGCGGCAGATTGCAAGGGTGCAGGGTGGAGCAGGAGGGTTGTTACAGCTGAAGGCACACAAGAGGTGTTGGCACCCTTTTTTCCCCCCATGTTTATATTGAAGGGACAACAGCTGGAATCACACTATGGGTCGGGTCACTGGCGGATCAGCAACATAAAATACCCTGCGGATCTGTTACACGTGACCCTACCCCAAGACTGCAAAATGCATTTATCATCATGTTACCTGTGAAAAATTCGCCAAACTCTTGTTCCAGTTTGGTGGCTTTATCAAACATCTTGTGAGCTTGTTCAAATGTTTGCCTTCGATTCATTTCCCTAATTAAATCAGACAATTAAAATTATATTAACCAGATTATAAGAACTAGAAATTATTTTCTAAATGTTTACAAGGAAAAACCCATTCAAACCTATATTTCTCCACTTCTAATCACAATGATTTTCTCTTTTGACACGTTCTAAGTTTCATGACATTTTTATTTTGTCATCAAAAAGTCACATTGTACTTAACATCCTTCAATTTTACCATACTATGTGACTTTAACCCCTTAAGGACCAAGCCCATTTTATTTTTGCTTTTTCGTTTTTTCCTCCTCGCCTTCTAAAATCCATAAAAAACTCTTTTATATTTCCATCTACAGACCCATATAAGGGCTTTTTTTTTGCGTGACCAATTGCACTGTGTAATTAAACCTCTCTTTTTACTAGAAAATGTAAGGCGAACCCAAAAAATAATTTTTTTTAGGGAGGAAATTTTAATGAAAACCACAATTTTGCACATTTTGGAGGGTTTAGTTTTCACACTGTACAATTTACGGTAAAAATGACGTGTTCTTTATTCTGTGAGTCAATACGATTAAAATGATACCCTGGCTAGATACTTTTATATTTTTGTACCGCTTAAAGCAAAAAATCTAAAACTTTTTGTACACAATCAGTAATCTAAAATCGCCCTATTTTGACCACCTAAAACTTTTTCATTTTCCCATATATAGGGCAGTATGAGGGCTCTTTTCTTGCGCCGTCATCTGTACTTTTTATCGATACCACATTTGCATATATAAAAAATTTATATAATTTATAGATTTTTTTGAATAAATTGTGACAAAAAAGCAGCATCTTTGGACTTTTTAAAAATGTTTTAAGTTTACGCCGTTCACGGTATGGGATCATTAACATATTTTGATAGTTCGGACATTTACGCATACGGCAATACCAAATATGTTTATAAAAAAATAGTTTTATGCTTTTTGGGGGTAAAATGGGAAAAACGGACAATTTTCATTTTTATTGGGGGAGAGGATTTTTTATTCATTTACACTTATGTCCCCATAGGGGGACTATCTATAGCAATCATTTGATTGCTAATACTGTTCAGTGCTATGCATAGGACATAGCTGATAATACTGATCAGTGCTATCTCCTGCTCTGGTCTGCTCGATCTCGGACCAGAGCAGAGCAGAAGAGGCCAGGAGACTGACGGAGGCAGGTGAGGGGACCTCAGTCTGCCATTACAGATGATCGGATCGCCGCAGATGCAGTGATCTGTACGGCATCTGAGGGGTAAATGGCGGACATCCGCGAGACCGCGGATGTCTGCCATTACCAGGGGGTCCCCGGCTGCAGATGGAACCTGCCGTGTATGACACAAGCACCGCTCCGATGCTCGCGGTCATACACAGGACGTAAATGTACGTCCTGGTGCGCGAAGCACTGCCAAACCAGGACGTACATTTACGTCCGTGGTCGTTAAGTGGTTAAAGAAAAAAATTGTGGGGTGAAAAAAAAAAAAAAAAAGCAAAAATTTAAGGGAACAAAATAAAAATGCAATTCATGCATTAAATTTATTTGTGAAGCATTCGTCATAAAGGGATGGTCCCAGCAGCTATCAGTGGCCAGGACCCGTGGCTAATGCCGGACATCACCGGTTGCTCAGTCGGACTGAACTATCGAGACCACCGCAGAGAAAGTGTCCCGATGAGCTGAGAGAAGGATGGGAGGGCCCTTACGTGCCACCTCACCATCCTAAATGGTGCCCCATTGCTCCAGTCAGCCATGGCAGGCAGGAGCAATGGAGTGCACATAACAATGATCAATGCGGTTCAATGGAGCAGCATTGCACAGCATATGTAACCAGAAGATTAGTCCCCTGTGGGGACTAAAAAAAAACAAACAAAAAAACATTAAATAAAATGAAAAAAAAAAATGTAAATAAATGTGATTTAATCCCTTCCCTGATAAAAGTTTCAGTCACTCCCTTTTCAAAACATATGTGGTATTGCCGCACACATAAGTGTCAGAACTATATAAAAAAATATGGCGAATACATAATATCAAAGTCCAGAATTGCATATTTTTGGTCACTACATATACAAAAAATGTTTTAAAAATGCAGAAAAAGCTAATCAGAAAGTCCCATCAAAACTAAAATTGTACCGTTAAAAACCAAATATCTCAGAGCAAAAAATTAGCCCTTACACAGCCCCATATACAGAAAATTAAAAAAATTAAAAGCTAAAGGGGTCAGAAGAGGACAATTTTAACCCCTTAAGGATGAAGCCCATATTGGCCTTAACCCCTTAGGGACTATTTTCACCTTAAGGATTAAGCTATTTTTTTTTTTTTTTTTTTTAGCATTTTCACCTTTTCCTCCTTCCTTTCTAAAAATCATAATGTTTTCAATTTTGCATCTACAGACCCATATAAGGGTTTGTTTTTTTGCGTCACCAATTGCACTTTGCAATGACATCACTTATTTTATAATATAACCTGAGGCAAAACAAAAAAAACTTAAATTATTTGTGAGGTGAAAAAAAAAAAGTGGCATTTTGAAAATTTTGGGGGTTCCTGTTTCTACGCAGTGCAATATTTGGTAAAAATTACACCTTATCTTTATTCTGTAGGTCCATACGGTTACAAGGATACCCAATTTATATAGGTTATTTTATTTTAATACTTAAAAAAAATTATAAACTACATGCACCAAAATGAGTATGTTTAAAATTGGCATCTTATGACCACTATGGGGGAGATTTATCAAAACCTGTGCAGAGGAAAACTTGCCCAGAGCAACCAATCAGCTTGCTGCTTTCATTTTTACGAAGGCCTGTGAAAAATGAAAGAAGCAATCTGATTGGTTGCTATGGGCAACTGGGCAAGTTTTCCTCTGCACAGGTTTTGATTAATCTCCCCCTATAACTTATTTTTCCGTGTATGGGGAGGTATGTGGGCTCATTTTTTGCACCATCTGTAGATTTATAAGTACTATTTTTGTTTTGATGGGACTTTTTGATCGCTTTTTATTAATATATTCTTATGGTACATGAAGTGACCAAAAATGCACAATTCTGGACTTAGTTTTTTTTACGTGTACGTCATCGACCATGTGGTTTAGCTAACCTAATATTTTAATAGTTTAAACATTTACGCACGCGGCATTACCACATTTTTATTCTTTATTACATAATTTTATAAAAAAATTTGAAAAGGGGGGTGATATAAACTTTTAATCTGGAAGGGGTTAATTAACTTTTATTACATTTATTTAAGCAGTAGATCGCCATTCGGACCACGGAGAGGAAGGTGAGGACCTTCCCGTCTTCCGGTAAGCTGATCGGGACATCGCAACTGTCACGATAGTCCCGATCAGCTCCGCTGAGCTGCCGGGATTCTTTTACTTTCGTTTTAGACACCACGATCAACTTTGATTCATATTCCTGTGAAACATCTAAAGGGTTAACACACTTACTGAATGTCATTTTGAATAGGAATATGAATAGGAATGTGAATTAGAAAATTCAAAATCTTCCATTTTTTTACACTCTTTTAGACCCAGTTTTAGAAATTTTTACAAAGGGTAAAAGGGGAGAAATCACCCTAAAATTTGTAACCCAATTTCTCTCGAGTAAGGTAATACCTAATATGTGGATGTTAACTGCTCTGTGGGTGCAAAAGTGGTCTCAGAAGGGAAGGAGCGACAATGGGATTTTCAAGAGTGTGTTTCGCCGAAATGGTTTTTGGGGGGGCGATGTCACATTTAGAAAGCCCCAAAAATACCATTTTGGAAACTAAACTCCTCAATGAACGTAAAAAGGGTTCCCACAGGTGTTTGATGACTTTTCGCTAACCCCTTCAGGACCCATGACGTACCGCTACGTCATGGGGAATTCCGGTCCCGGGGGTGACTGCCTATATAGATTAGCAGGCACCCCGCGCAAATGCCCAGGGGGGTGATCAGCCCCCACCCCATTCCGCAAATCGCCGGTGAATTGACACAGGCAATTTGCGCAATTCCGGGTCATACGGAAGCTCTCTCACTTCGGAGCCCTGTCGTATTTCAAGGAAACCGTTTAGGGCCACATATGGGGTACTTCCGTACTCTGGAGAAATTGCGTTACAAATTTTTGGGGGCTTTCTCTCCTTTTACCTCTTATGAAAAGGAAAAGTTGGGGGTTACACCAGCCTGTTAGTGTAAAAAATAAAAAATGTTGCACTAACATGCTGGTGTTGCCCCATACTTTTTATTTTCACAAGCGGTAAAAGGAAAAAAAGATCCCCAAAATTTGTAACGCAATTGCTCCTGAGTACGGAAATACCCCATATGTGGGCGTAAAATGCTCTGCGGGCACACAAGGCTCAGGAGTGAGCGCGCACTATGTACATTTGAGGCCTAAATTGGTGAATTGCACAGGGGTGGCTGATTTTACAGCAGTTCTGACAAATTAAAATAAGGAGATTTTTGTTTACTTACCGTAAAATCTCTCTCGGAGGATCCATTGGGGAACACAGACCGTGGGTGTATGCTGCTGTCTCTAGGAGGTGTGACACTATGGTAATAAAAAAAGTCAGCTCCTCCCAGCAGGATATACCCGCCTTCAGACCCTGAGCTAATCAGTTTAGGTTCCAGAGCAATAGGAGGAGACCAACAGGTCAAAGAAAAACCCAAAACTGTCCGAGAACCAGAAGAAAAAAACATAACTGAACACACCCTCGGACAGAAAACCAAAGGAAATTCCAAAAAGGGCGGGAGCTGTGTCCCCCAATGGATCCTCCGAGAAAGATTTTATGGTAAATAAACAAAAATCTACTTTTCTCTATCGGCTCCATTGGGAGACACAGACCGTGGGACGAACCAAAGCCGTCCCTTGGGTGGGCAGATAAGCAGTCAGGCAGACGGCCGATCCGCTGCCGCCTGCAACACTTTACGACCCAGACTAGCAGCCAATGCTTAAGTATGAACTCGGTAGAACCTCGAGAAAGTGTGCAAAGACGACCAGGTAGCCGCCTTGCAAATCTGCGAGGCCGAGGCTCTATTGTGGAGAGCCCAGGATGCCCCAACAGAATGGGTAGAATGAGCCACAACCCTGAAAGGAGGAACCTTCCCCTTACAGCGACAGGCTTCCGAAATGGCAGACCGAATCCACAGAGAAATGGTGGCCTTGGAAGCAGGTTGTCTCTTGCGACGACCTTCCGTAAGGATGAAAAAGGAATCACACTGACGAAACGAAGAAGTGATTGAGAGATAAGACCGAACAGCCCGAACTACATCCAGCTTGTGTAGTAAGCGCTCCTTAGGAGGAGAAGGAGCAGGACAAAAGGACGGGAGGACAATGTCCTCATTGAGATGAAAGGCAGAGACCACCTTAGGAAAAAAGGAAGGATCTGGCCGGAAAACAACCTTGTCCTGGTGGATCACCAGAAAGGGAGAAAGGCAGGAAAGAGATGCCAATTCAGACTCCCTCCGGATGGAGGCGATAGCAACAAGAAACGCCACTTTCCAAGAAAGGAGGTGGAGACACACCTCTCTAAGGGGCTCAAAGGGTGCACCCTGGAGGGCACTCAGAACCAAATTCAAGTCCCAAGGAGTAGAGGGTGACCGATAAGGAGGAACAGCGCCACTCCTTGAAGGAAGGTCCGGACATGAGAATTAGAAGCCAGGGGCCGTTGGAAAAGAACAGCAAGGGCCGAAACCTGACCTTTAAGTGAACTGAGAGACAACCCCAGTTCCAACCCTGACTGTAAAAAGGAGAGAAGACGGGGAACCGAGAAGGTTACCGGGGAGAAGTCCTGAGCTTCACACCAACGAAAATAAGACCGCCAAGTACGGTGGTAAATTCTTGCGGAGGAGGGCTTACGAGCCCCGAGCATGGTGTGAATGACTTGGGAAGAGAACCAGCGGGCCTTCAAAACTGCGGTCTCAACCGCCACGCCTTCAAATGCAGCGACTGTAAATTGGGGTGGCAAAGAGGACCCGGAGAGAGCAGGTCCGGACGGAGCGGAAGGAGCAGTGGAGCGTCGTCCAGGAGCCTGACTACGTCGGTGTACCACGACCTTCGGGGCCAATCTGGAGCTACCAGAATGGCAGGGACGTCCTCTGCTTTGAGCTTCCTCAGCACCCTGGGAACGAGCGGAAGGGGAGGGAACAGATGGGTTAGGGAAAATCCCTCAAGGAATCACTAGGGCGTCCACGGCCAGAGCCTGAGGGTCCCTGAGTTGAGCGAAGACCTCTGTATGTAGAGACCACTCGCCGGGGTCGGGTGAGGACTGACTGAGGAAGTCCGCTTCCCAGTTGAGCACTCCCGGAATGTGAATCGCCGAAATGGCCGGAACCTTGCTTTCCACCCAGGTGAGAATCTTTTTCACCTCGGCCATGGCTGCCGAGCTGCGAGTGCCGCCCTGTTAATTTATGTACGCCGCGGCGTTGTCCGACTGGACGCGGACAGGAGGGGACTGAAGACGGGACTCCCAATGAAGAAGACAAAGAAGAATTGCCCGTAATTCAAATAGGTTTATCGGAAGAGTCTCTCGGGGAGACCAGAGTCCCTGAACCGTCCTATCCCTGAACACGCCGCCCCAGCCCGACAGACTGGCATCCGATGTAACAAACTGCCAGTGAAGGGGAAGAAATGACCGCCCTTGGAGAAGAAGGGGGGAGCGGAGCCACCAGAGCAGAGACTGACGGACCCTGCGAGGGAGAACAATCTGACGATCGAGGGACAGAGGAGACCTGTTGCATCGAGAGAGAATCGCCAGTTGAAGGGGGCGGTAATGAAACTGGGCAAAGAGTACGGCCTCCATAGTTGCCACCATCTGACCCAGGACTTGCATACACGTGTGGATGGGGACTGAGACCTGGGTCCGAAGGGAGCAGACCCTCGACCGAAGCGTCAGACGTTTGTCCGACGGGAGACCAATTCGGGCAGAGGACGTGTTGAATCGAAGTCCCAGGAAGGTTAGAGACTGGGTAGGACGGAGGACTGACTTGTCCCGGTTGACCATCCACCCGAAGCGATCCAGAGCGTGGAGAGTGACGTCCAGATTCTCCAGAGTCGGTGGAGAACCGCTAGGTGACTCACAACAAAAGGTAGAACAACGGGCTGACTGCATGGAGGCTGAGCACAGGAAGTCCCCAGCTTTAGAGCATTGGAGAGCCAGAGCAAATAGATCCTCTGGGGGGGGGGGGATCCCGCTAAGATATCCTGATGGAGCTTTTGGCACCACTCCGACAGAGCCTTGGACACCCATGTCGAGGCGAAGATGGGAAGAAGAGAAGAGCCAGCTGCTTCAGAGGCAAACTTCGCTAAGGATTCTACCTTCTAGTCCGTGGTATCCTTGAAGGCAGTGGCATCTGCCAGAGGCAGTGTAGTCACCTTAGAGATCCGGGAGATTGTTGGATCCACTGAGGGAGGGGAAACCACCTTAGTGACAAAGTCCTTGTCAAATGGATAACGTTATAGAATAGTCATGATTCCCGGGAACCTCTTGTTTGGATGTTTCCATGCCGATTCCAGAATGTCTTCAAAGTCAGCGTGAGAGCTGAACCTTTGAGGTGCTGGCTTAGCACGATGAAAGTATACTGCTGGATTGACATCAGAAGATCCTGGGTCCTCTAAGTGAAAGGTGTCTCTTATGGCTGTCACCAATGAGTTCACCATTGCAATTGAGTCCGAGCGGTCCTCTGAGTCAGATGCCGGCTCGGAAGCCTCGTCCACCAGTTCACCAGGTGAATGGGAACGAGTAGAGGCAGTCCTGGAGGGGGGCGACCCTGACCTGGTACGCGGCTCTGGCGTGGCAGAGGAGCGGGCCCTCTCAGAGGCCCTGCGCAGGGAAGACCTCCTTCAAGGCGGACACCACTTCCCGGGAGGCCTCAGCCACCGAACGGGAGACTTGGGTCAAGTCAGCCATATACTGGGTCAGGGAAGAAACCCAGGCTGGTGGAGCGGCTGAACCCACCGGAACCGAAAGGGCATCAGAGGGTCTGGGGGAGCAGGCAGGGCAAGTGGGCTCGGTTGAGCCAGGCATTTTGTACTACAGTGCTTACAGACAAAATAAGTCACTGACGTTCCAGGTTTCTGTTTAGAGGGAGGAACAGCTCTGGGTACGGACACTGAGAAAAAAAAAAGACAGGAACTTTCTCATCCTAGTCTGTGTCCCCCTGGCAGCCGCAGTGAGGAGAACGGCTCTGTGCAGCTAGTGAGAGAAAACAGGCTAGCTAATAGTAGAGGGGGGCGTGCCTGCAGCAGAGGCACTAACTAATTGGCCCCCTTTTGACTGAAAATCACACCCACGGCGCTGATTGGAGGCTATTTCGCGCCTCAGAAGAGCTCCGACAGCCCTGTGGGCAGAGCTAAAAACAGGCCGAGAAGGAGCTGTAATGGCGCCCAGAACAGAGCGGGCGGACAATACGCCAACAGAGACTGCCGGAGAAAGCGAAAGTAAGCTGGCGCTAAGAGCGCCCGGCCCGAACCAGCGCCGCGGCTGTCAGCCGCATTTAAGCCGCTGCTCAAAGTCACACACACACACAGTGAAAAACAAAGTACATGCCCCTTCAGATGCCACTGCTCCCCCAGAATAAAGTCCAGAATAAAAGTCCATCCGCAGTAAGCCAGCCTCGTAACCTGAAAAGGTGGGCCAAAAACAGCAGGTCTCCAGAGGTTGCAAGTCCGCACCTGAGGAGAAAAGGGGGAAAGTACTTACCTCAGTCAGAAGAACTTACCTAATAGAGTCTTCAGTCAGCTTTAGTTACCTGCACCAGGCCTGGATGCTATGCGCGAGCGAGGCGAGCAGGGAAATAGGGGGACCCTGGACCCATGAAGTACCAACCCAGGCGTTGACCGTTGGCGAGGGGTGGGGGGTGAACAGCGCATATACACAATGTCTGTGCCCCCTTACTCGCAATGGGGAAACAGGGAACCAGAGTCCCTGAGTCCCCACCTGAAAACAGAAAAGGAATAAAAAACTAACACGTCCCTATACTAAGAAAACAAAAAATCAGAAGACCTGGTCTGGAAAATTCCAGACCATGTCCACCTCCTTCAGACACTAAGCTTAAACTGATTAGCTCAGGGTCTGAAGGCGGGTATATCCTGCTGGGAGGAGCAGACTTTTTTTTTATTACCATAGTGTCACACCTCCTAGAGACAGCAGCATACACCCACGGTCTGTGTCCCCCAATGGAGCCGATAGAGAAAAATACCCACATGTGACCCCATTTTGGAAACTACACCCCTTATGGAATGTAACAAGGGGTATAGCGAGCCTTAAAACCCCACAGGTGTTTGATGAATTTTCTTTAAAGTTGGATGGGAAAATGTGGCACCGTGGCACGGGGTGAGAGCTTTGTAAACGCACATGGCCCCTGACTTCCATTCCAAACAAATTCACTCTCCAAAAGCTCAATGGCCCTCCTCTTCTGAGCATTGTAGTTAGCCAGCAGAGCACTTGACGTCCACACATGGGGTATTTCCATACTCAGGAAAAAATAACCCCCAAAATTTGTAACCCCATTTCTTCTATTACCTCTTGTAAAAATGTAAAATTTTGGGGAAAAAACTGCATTTTAGTGAATTATTTTTTTCTTCATTTACACATCCAACTTTAAACAAAAAGTCGTAAAACACCTGTGAGGTGTTAAGGCTCACAGTACCCCTTGTTACGTTCTTTGAGAGGTGTAGTTTCCAAAATAGTATGCCATGTGGGTTGTTTTTAGCTGTGCCGGCATCATAGGGCTTCCAAAATGAGACATGCCCACCAAAAAACCATTTCAGCAAAATTTGCTTTCCAAAAGCCAAATGGGACTCCTTCTCTTCTGAGCATTGAAGTTCACCCGCAGAGCATTTTATGTCCTAACATGGGGTATTTCCATACTCAGAAAGGATAGGGTCACAAGTTTTGAGGGGCATTTTCTCCCATTACGTTTTTTAAAAATGGTAAATTTGGCATGCTTTTACTTTTCATTCTGATTCAGAGACAGTTTTTTCGTGACATTCTACTTCATGTTAGTGGTAAATTTTTGTCGATACTTGCATCATTTCTTGGTGAAAAATTCTAAAATTTGATGAAAAAATTTCAAATTTCGCATTTTTTCTAACTTTGAAGCTCTCTGCTTGTAAGGAAAACAGACATTCCAAATAAATAATATTTTAATTCACAAATACAATAAGTCTACTTTATGTTTGCATCATAAACTTGACATGTTTTTACTTTTGGAAGACATCAGAGGGCTTCAAAGTTCAGCAGTAATTTTCCAATTTTTCACAAAATTTTCAAAATCTGAATTTTTCAGGGACCAGTTCAGTTTTGAAGTGGATTTGAAGGACCTTCATATTAGAAATACCCCATAAATGACCCCGTTATAAAAAATCTACCCCTTAAAGTATTCAAAATGACATTCATTAAGTTTGTTAACCCTTTAGGTGTTTCACAGGAATAGCAGCAAAGGGAAGGAGAAAATTCAAAATCTTCATTTTTTACACTCGCATGTTCTTGTAGCCCCAGTTTTTGAATTTTTTCAAGGTGAAAGTAATAGGAGAAAGCCCCCCAAAATTTGTAACCCAATTTTTCTCGAGTAAGGAAATACCTCACATGTGTATGTCAAGTGTTCGGGGGGCGCAGTAGAGGGAACAGAAGGGAAGGAGCAACAATGGGATTTTGGAGAGTGAATTTTTCTGAAATGGTTTTTGAGGGGTATGTAACATTTAGGAAGCCCCTATGGAGCCAGAACAGCGCAAAAAAAAAAAAAATAAAAAAAAAAAAATAAACACATGGCATGTGCTTTTGAGGGGTGTAGTTTCCAAAATAGTATAACAAGGGGTCCAGTGAGCCTTAACACCCCACAGTTGTTTGACGACTTTTCGTTGAAGTCGGATGTGTAAATGGAAAAAAATATAAATAAAATGTTGCAGTTTTTCCCAAATTTACCATTTTTACAAAGGGTAATGAGAGAAAATGCCCCCTAAAATTTGTAACCCCATCTCTTCTGAGTATGGAAATACCCCATGATAGGGCATAAAATGCTCTGCAGGCGAACTACAATGCTCAGAAGAGGAGTCATATTTGGCTTTAGGAAAGCAAATTTAGCTGAAATTGTTTTTGGGGGGCATGTCGCATTTAGGAAGCCCCTATGATGCCAGAACAGTAAAAAAAAAAAAAAAAAAAAAAAAAAACACGGCATACTATTTTGGAAACTACACCAAAATAGAACTTACTTAACCCCTTAACGACGCAGAACTTAACCCCTTAACGACGCAGGACATATATATTTACGTCCTGCTCCGGCTCCCGCGATATTAAGCGGGATCGCGCCACGATCCCGCATCATATCGCCTCGGTCCCGGCGCTCATCAACGGCCGGGACCCGCGGCTAATACCACACATCGGCGATGTGCGGTATCAACCCTTTAGAAGCGGCGGTCAAAGCTGACCGCCGCTTCTAAAGCGAAAGTGACCCGGCTGCTCAGTCTGGCTGTTCGGGACGCCGCGATTTCATTGCAGCGGTCCCGAACAGCTGACCGGACACCGGGAGGGCCCTTACCTGCCTCCTCGGTGTCCGATCGGCGAATGACTGCTCCGTGCCTGAGATCCAGGCAGGAGCAGTCAAGCGCCGATAATGCTGATCACAGGCGTGTTAATACGCGCCTGTGATCTGTGTAAAAGATCAGTGTGTGCAGTGTTATAGGTCCCTATGGGACCTATAACACTGCAAAAAAAATGTAAAAAAAGTGTTAATAAAGGTCATTTAACCCCTTCCCTAATAAAAGTTTGAATCACCCCCCTTTTCCCATAAAAAAAATAAAAAAGTGTAAAAAAAAAACATATGTGGTATCGCCGCGTGCGTAAATGTCCGAACTATAAAAATATATAATTAATTAAACCACACGGTCAATGGCATACGCGGCAAAAAATTCCAAAGTCCCAAAAAGCGTATTTTGGTCACTTTTTATACCATTAAAAAATGAATAAAAAGTGATCAAGAAGTCCGATCAAAACAAAAATCATACCGATAAAAACTTCAGATCACGGCGCAAAAAAGGAGTCCTAATATTGCCCTGTACGTGGAAAAATAAAAAAGTTATAGGGGTCAGAAGATGACATTTTTAAACGTATACATTTTCCTGCATGTAGTTATGATTTATTCCAGAAGTGCGACAAAATCAAACCTATATAAGTAGGGTATCATTTTAACCGTATGGACCTACAGAATGATAAGGTGTAATTTTTACCGAAATATGCACTGCGTAGAAACGGAAGCCCCCAAAAGTTACAAAATGGCGTTTTTTCTTCGATTTTGTCGCACAATGATTTTTTTTTGGCTTCGCTGTGCATTTTTGGGTAAAATGACTAATGTCACTGCAAAGTAGAATTGGCGACGCAAAAAATAAGCCATAATATGGATTTTTAGGTGGAAAATTTAAAGGGTTATGATTTTTAAAAGGTAAGGAGGAAAAAACGAAAGTGCAAAAACGGAAAAACCCTGAGTCCTTAAGGGGTTAAGGGGTGCAGTAAGCATTTATACCCCACTGGCATTTGACAGATCTTTGGAACAGTGGGCTGTGCAAATGAAAGATTACATTTATCATTTTTACGGACGACACTTCAAAAAATCTGTCAGACACCTGTGGTGGCGTAAATGCTCACTGTACCCCTTATTACATTCCGTGAGGGGTGTAGTTTCCAAAATGGGGCCACATGTGGAGGGGGTCCACTGTTCTGGCACCATGGGGGCTTTGTAAACACACAGCTTTCAATTCCAGCCTACCGTATATACTCGAGTATAAGCCGAGTTTTTCAGCACGATTTTTCGTGCTGAAAACACCCCCCTCGGCTTATACTCGAGTGAACTCCCCCACCCGCAGTGGTCTTCAACCTGCGGACTTCCAGAGGTTTCAAAACTACAACTCCCAGCAAGCCCGGGCAGCCATCGGCTGTCCGGGCTTGCTGGGAGTTGTAGTTTTGAAACCTCCGGAGGTCCGCAGGTTGAAGACCACTGCGGCCTTCAACATCATCCAGCCCCCTCTCACCCCCTTTAGTTCTGAGTACTCACCTCCGCTCGGCGCTGGTCCGGTCCTGCAGGGCTGTCCGGTAAGGAGGTGGTCCGGTGAGGAGGTGGTCCGGGCTGCTATCTTCACCGGGGAGGCCTCTTCTAAGCGCTTCGGGCCCGGCCTCAGAATAGTCACGTTGCCATGACAACGACGCAGATACGTCGTTGTCTAGGCAACGGCTCTATTCCGGGCCGGAAGCGCGGAGAAGAGGCGCCCCCGGTGAAGATAGCAGCCCGGACCACCTCCTCACCGGACGACCTCCTCACCGGACAGCCCTGCAGGACCGGACCAGCGCCGAGCGGAGGTGAGTACTCAGAACTAAAGGGGGTGAGAGGGGGCTGGATGATGTTGAAGGCCGCAGTGGTCTTCAACCTGCGGACCTCCGGAGGTTTCAAAACTACAACTCCCAGCAAGCCCGGACAGCCGATGGCTGCACGGGCTTGCTGGGAGTTGTAGTTTTGAAACCTCTGGAGGTCCGCATGTTGAAGGCCGCAGTGGTCTTCAACCTGCGGACCTCCGGAGGTTTCAAAACTACAACTCCCAGCAAGCCCGGACAGCCGATGGCTGCCCGGGCTTGCTGGGAGTTGTAGTTTTGAAACCTCTGGAGGTCCGCAGGTTGAAGACCACTGAGGGCGAATGATGAGAAGAGGATGATGAAGGGGGGGGGGGTGTGGGGATGATGAAGGGGGGTGGGGATGATGAAGGGGGGGTGTGGGATGATTACAAGGGGATGATGAAGGGGGGATGTGTGGGATAAGGGGATGTGTGGGATGATGACAAGGGGATGATGAAGGGGGGATGTGTGGGATAAGGGGATGTGTGGGATGATGACAAGGGGATGATGAAGGGGGGATGTGTGGGATAAGGGGATGTGTGGGATGATGACAAGGGGATGATGAAGGGGGGATGTGTGGGATGATGACAAGGGGATGATGAGGATGTTAATGACGGGTCTGGATGATGACAGGGGGGGATGAGGTATTTCCCACCCTAGGCTTATACTCGAGTCAATAACTTTTCCTGGGATTTTGGGTTGAAATTAGGGGTCTCGGCTTATACTCGGGTCGGCTTATACTCGAGTATATACGGTAATTCTCTCAAAAAGCCCAATGGCGCTCCTTCTCTTCTGAGCATTGTAGTTCACCCGCAGAGCACTTTATATCCACATATGGGGTATTTATATACTCAGAAGAAATGGGATTACACATTTTGGGGGGCTTTTTCCTATTACCCCTTGTGAAAATGAAAAATTTGGGGTAACGCCAGCATTTCAGGGGGGAAATTTTTTTTTTTATTTTCATGTCCAACTTTAACGAAAATTTGTCAAAGACCTGAAGGGTGTTAAGGCTCACTATACCCCTTGTTATGTTCCGTGAGGAATGTAGTTTCCAAAATGGGGTCACATGTGGGTGCCCTTTTTTGCGTTCATGTCAGAACCGCTGTAACCGATCAGCCACCCCTGTGCAAATCACCAATTTAGGCCTCAAAGTACATGGCGCTCTCTCACTTCTGAGCCATGTAGTTCGTCCGCAGAGCATTTTACATACACATATGGAGTATTTCCGTACTCAGAAGAAATGGTGTTACAAATTTTGGGGGTCATTTTCTCCTTTGCCTCTTGTGAAAATGAAAAGTATGGGGCAACACCAGCATGTTAGTGTAAAAAATATTTTTTACACTAACATGCTGGTGTAAAGAGAAAAAAATCGCCCAAAAATTTGTAGTGCAATTTCTACAGAGTACGGAAATACCCCATACGTGGCCCTAAACTGTTGCCTTGAAATACGACAGGGCTCTGAAGTGAGAGAGCGCCATGCGCATTTGAGGCCTAAATAAGGAATTTGCAATAGGGGCGCACCAGGTTACCTACAGTAAAACCCTACAGCTGTGTTTCCCAAACAGGGTGCCTCCAGCTGTTGCAAGACTCCCAGCCTGCCAGGACAGTCTATGGCTGTCCGGCAATACTGGGAGTTGTGGTTTTGAAACAGCTGGAGGCTCCCTTAAGGAAACACTGCCGTAAGACGTTTTTCATTTTTATTTGGGGGGGGGGGGGGCGCGACGACGATGACGACGACGTGTAACGGGGTGTATATGTAGTGTTTTACTTTTTATTACTTGTTAGTGTAGTGTAGTGTTTTTAGGGTACATTCACACAGGCAGGGGTTCACAGTAAGTTTTCCGCTGGGAATTTGAGCTGCGGTGGAAAATTTGCCGCAGCTCAATCTTGTAGAAGGAAACCTCCTGTAAACTCGCCCTTGTAAACCTTCAGCTGTGGCAAAATGACAACTCTCAGAATGCACTGACATGTAGTTTTACAACAGCTGTAGGCACACTGGCGAGGAACCACTGAGTTAGAAAACAGACTAGCTCAGTGATTCCAACCAATGTGCCTCCAGCTGTTGCAAAACTACAACTCCCAGCATGTATGGTCTGTCAGTGCATTCTGGGAGTTGTAGTTTTGCAACAGCTGGAGGCACAAGGGCTGGAATCACTGAGTTAGGAAACAGACTAGCTCAGTGTTTCCCAACCAGTGTGCCTACAGCTGTTGCAAAACTACAATTCCCAGCATGGCCAGACAGTCATGGATGCTGGGCGTGTAGTTCTGCAATATCTGGCCCTTCAGATGTTGCAGAACTACAACTCCCAGCATGCCTGGACAGTCTGGGCATGCTAGGAGTTGTAGTTATGCAACAATTGGGGAAGAACAGTTTGGAGACCGCTAAGTAGTGGTCTCCAAACTGTAGCCCTCCAGATGTAGCAAAACTACAACTCCAAGCATGCCCAGACTATCCAGGCATGCTGGGAGTTTTGGTTCTGCAACATATGAAGGGCCAGATATTGCAGAACTACATGCCCAGCATCCCTGACTGTCTACAATTCCCAGCATGGCCAGACAGTCAGGGATGCTGGGCATTTAGTTCTGCAATATCTGGCCCTTCATATGTTGCAGAACTACAACTCCCAGCATGCCTGGACAGTCTGGGCATGCTTGGAGTTGTAGTTTTGCAACATATGGAGGGCTACAGTTTAGAGACCACCGTATAGTGGTCTCCAAACTGTGCCACTTCAGATGTTGCAAAACTACAACTCCCAGCATGCCCAGACAGCCTTTGGCTGTCTGGGCATGCTGGGAGTTGTAGTTTTGCAGCTTTTAGAAGGCCACAGAGAATATCAGTTACCGCGATCTTCACTGCAGCCTTCTCCGCCGCACTTTCCGGCCGCCGCTCCTCCTGCTGCCGCCTCTGCTCCGGGATGCCGACTCCGCCGGTCCGGGTAAGTCGGGCCATGTTCCCACCTCGCCACCCATGTTCACCCCCGCTCTGCCCCAACTTAGATGGGTGGTCAGAGCGGGGGAAATTAACTCTAACCCTCCCGCCCCCCTCCTGCTATTGGTGGTCAGCCTGACCGACCAATGGCAGGGGTTAGGAGGGGGTGGCAACACTGCCACCTCGCTCCTATCCTTTAGGATGGTCGGAGGTGTCTCTGACAGCTCCGATCATTCTTATTTTCCGGGCGATCGGGTCACCAGTGACCCGATTAGCCTGGATCGCGGGCAAACCGCTGGTCTGAATTGACCAATTATTTGCCGCGATCGCTGACATGGGGTGGGTCTCCGAACACCCCTAGGCATTGCCACAGGATGCCTGCTGATAGATATCAGCAGTCATCCTGGTCCGATCACCGCCCGGCCCTCCGTCCTTAAGTGACGGGACGCGAGGGTGTATGCATACGCCCTTCGTCCCCAAGGAGTTAAAGAAAAGTCGTCAAACACCTGTGAGGTGTAAAGGCTCACTGGACCCCTTGTTATGTGCCTTGAGGGGTGTAGTTTCCAAAATGGTATGCCATTTGTTTTTTTTTCTGCTCTTCTGGCACCATAGGGGTTTCCTAAATGTGATACGCCCCCAAAAACCATTTCATCAAAATTCACTCTCCAAAATCCCATTGTTGCTCCTTCCCTTCTGAGCCTTCTACTGTGCCCATCGAACACTTGACATACGCATATGAGGTATTTTCTTACTCGAGAGAAATTGAGTTACAAATTTTGGGGGGCTTTTTCTCCTATTACCCCTTGCAAAAATTCAAAAACTGGGTCTACAAGAACATGTGAGTGAAGGAGAAAATTCAAAATCTAAATTTTTTACACTTTGCTGCTATTCCTGTGAAACACCTAAAGGGTTAACACTTACTGAATGTCATTTTGAATACTTTGAGGGGTGCAGTTTTTATAATGGGGTCATTTATAGGGTATTTCTAATATGAAGGCCCTTCAAATCCACTTCAAAACTGAACTGGTCCCTGAAAAAGTCAGATCTGGAAAAATTTTAGAAAAAGTTAAAACATGTCAACTTTCTGATGCAAACATGAAGTAGACATATTGTATATGTAAATCAATGTATAATTTATTTAGGTCATGTTTATTTACCTTACAAAGCTGAGAGCTTCAAAGTAAAAAAAAAATATGCAAACATTTTTTTTTTTCCATCAAATTTGTGAATTTTTCACCATGAAATGATGACGAATCAACGAAAATTTACCACTAACAAAGTAGAATGTGTCACAAAAAAATCTCAATCAGAATGAAAGGCAAAAGCATCCCAGTTATTAATGCTTAAAGTGACAGTGGTCAGATGTGCAAAAAATGGCCGGGTCCTACACTGAAAATTGGCTGGGTCCTTAAGGGGTTAAAGTTGGACGTGTAAATGAAAATACATTTTTCTATTGTTCACTAAAATGCAGTTTTCCCCCCAAATTTAAAATTTTTACAAAGGGTAATAGGAGAAAATGCCCCACCAAATTTGTAAACCCCCCCCCCCCCCCCATTTGGCCTTCGGAAAGCAAATTTTTGAAATTGTTTTTGGGGGGCATTTAGGCCCTTATGGTGCAAAAAAAAGCCCTACATGGCATACTAAATGTGTAGGGGTATGTGTATATGTAGTGTTTTACTTTAGAATTTTGTGTATTGTAGTGCAATTTATTTAGGGTACATTCACACGAGCGGGTTCACAGAGTTTCCCGCTGGGAGTTTGAGCTGCAGCGGAAAATTTGCTGCATCTTAAACTTGCAGCGAGAAACACACTAAACCCCGCCAGTGTAAATGTATCCTGTACAAATCACATGGGGGGGCCGACGACAAGCATCCGGCCGTTTCAAAACTACAACTCCCAGCATGCCCTTTGGCAGTCCGTGCATGCTGGGGGTTGTAGTTATGCAACAGCTGGAGGCACAGTGGTTTTGCAGCCAGTGTGCCTCCAGTGGTTGCAAAAGTACAACTCCCAGTATGTATGGACAGCCAAAGGGCATGCTGGGAGTTGTAGTTTGTAACAGCTGGACGTGAAACACTGGTTGTGAAACACTGAGATAGGTAAACTTTTGCAACCAGAGTGCCTTCAGCTGTTGCAAAAACTACAATTCTCAGCATGCAGTGACAGCTGAAGGGCATGCTGGGACATGTTAAGCAACAGCTAGAGGCATACTACTAACACTCCCAGCATGCCCTTTGGCTGTCCGTGCATGCTGGGGGTTGTAGTTATGCAACAGCTGGAGGCACACTGAGTTAAGTAACAAACTGTGTTTTGCAACCAGTGTTTGACAACCATTGTGCCTCCAGATGTTGCAAAACTACAACTCCAAGCATGCCGAGATCGTCCAGGCATGCAGGGAGCTGTAGTTTGGCAACTCCTAGAAGGCAGCAGTGAAGATCACTTACCTAACTGAGTCAGTCCTAACCAACCAATGGCACCTCTGCCACCTGACTCCTATCCCTTAGGATGATCGGGGCTGTCTGACCGCTCCCATCATCCCTATTTTTCGTGCGATCGGGTCACCAGAGACCCGAACATCCCGAAATCGCCCAACTCAGATCCCCACAGGCGATTCCACTGGATGCCTGCTGAACGATTTTAGCAGGCATACAGGTCCAGTTTAGCCCCCCCCCCCACCCCCCCCCCGTCAAGGACTGAAAATACTCAAATACTCAGGGCATTGACCCCTTAATGACGCAGGGTATTTTCAGTTTTTGCATTTTCATTCCTCCTCACCTTCGAAAAATCATAACGTTTTCAATTTTGCACCTAAAAATCCATATTATGGCTTATTTTTTGCGCCACCAATTCTACTTCGAATTGACAATAGAGTCATTTTACCTTAAGATCCATGGCGAAACAGAAAACAAAACTCATTGTGCAATGAAATTGAAGGAAAAAAATGCAATTTTGTAACTTTGGGGGGCTTCCGTTTCTACGCAGTGCATTTTCCAGTAAAAATGACAGCTTCTCTTTATTCTGTAGGTCCATACGGTTAAAATGATACCCTACTTATATAGGCTTGATTTTGTCATACTTCTGGAAAAAAAAAATCACAACTACATGCAGGAAAATGTATACGTTTAAAAATGTCCTCTTCTGACCCCTATAACTTTGTTTCCACATATGGGGATGTACGAGGGCTCATTTTTTGCGCCGTAATCCGACATTTTTATCGGTATAATTTTTGTTTTCATTGGACTTTTGATCGATTTTTATTCACTTTTTTATGGTATAAAAAGTGACCAAAAATTTGCTACTTTGGATTTTTTGTTTTTAAGTGTACACCATAGACCGTGAGGTTAAATTAACAATATATTTTTATAGTTCGGACATTAACGCACGTTACCACATGTTTGTTTTTATTTACACTTTTAATGGGAAAAGGGGAGTCATTCTGACTTATGGAAGAGATTAAATTATTTTTTTGCAGTGTTATAGCCCCCATAGGAGACTATAACACTGCACACACTGATCTTCTACACTGATCACTGCCAGGCAATAGCCAGGCATTGATCATTGTTATCGCCACTCGACTGCTCCTGCCTGAATCTCAGGTACAGAGCAGTCATTCAGCGATAGGACAGCGAGGAGGCAGGTAGGGACCCTCCTGCCGTCCTACAAGCAGTTAGCGACACCGCGATTTAATTGCGTTAACTCCACTGAGTTAACCGGCAAAGTTTACTTTCATTTTAGACATGGCGATCAACTTTGATCGCCACGTCTTAAGGCTTACTACCGGGCATCACCGCAATCGGTGATGTCCGGTATTAGCTGCGGGTACAGGCCGTTGATGGCCACCAGGACAGACGCTATATGACGCGGGGTCAGAGTGTGCTCATACGTATGGATAAGTCATGTAGCTGGAAGGGGTTAAGGACTCGAACGGGGGCGTACCCATACGCCCCGCGTCATTTAGTGGCTAAAGGGGTACTCCTGTGGAATTTTTTATTTTTTTTTAAATAACTGGTGCCAGAAAGTGAAACAGATTTGTAAATCACTTCTATTAAAAAAAATGTTTTACCCTTCTAGTACTTTTAAGCAGCTGTATGCTGCAGAGGAAATTATTTTCTTTTTTAATTTTTTTGTCTTGTCCACAGTGCTCTCTGCCGACACCTGATGCCCTTATCAGGAACTGTCCAGAGCAGCATAGGTTTGCTATGGGGATTTTCTCCTGCTCTGGACAATTTCTGATACGGGCATAGAGCGCTGTGGACAAGACAAAAAAGAAATTTAGAAAGATAATTTCCTCTGTAGCATACAGCTGCTAAAAAGTATTGGAAGGATAAAGATTTTTTACTAGAATTAATTTACATATCTGTTACTTTCTGGCACCAGTTGATTTATAATCTTAAACCTACAGATTTAAAGGAGTAGTCCGGCGCACACTTTTTTCATTTTATCCCGTCCAGGCTGCAAAATAAAAGAAAACAAACTTTCTCTTACCTGCCAATGAGCCCCCGGAGCTCCGGTACAGGTGTTTGGTCCCCGGGCTGTATTCTTCTTACTTCCTGTTAGCCAGTCACGTCACACGGAGCTTCAGCCCATCACCAGCTGAGGCGGGACATCGCTGCGGCTGGTGATAGGCTGAAGCTCCATGTGACGTGCCGGGCTAACTGGAAGAAGAATACAGCCCGGGGACCGAATCCCTGTACCGGAGCTCCGGGGGCTCGTTGGCAGGTAAGAGAAAGTTTGTTTTCTTTTATTTTGCAGCCCCGACGGGATAAAATGAAAGAAGTGTGCACCGGACTACTCCTTTAACCTACAGACCAATATAAAGGGCTTGTTTGTGACATCACTTATTATCTACAAAAATGTGCAGGAAAAAAAAAAAAAAATAATTGCTATGTTTGAAATAGTCATCTTCTGACAACTATAAAAAAAAAATATCTGCATCCAGGGCTACATGAGGGCTCATTTTTTTGCACAGTGATCTGCACCATTTTTTTTAATGGGACTTTTTGAGCACTTTTTATGGTATATGAAGTGACCAAAAATTCTCAATTTTGGACTTTGGTATTGTTTTTACATATTCGCCATCGACCATGCGGTTAACTAACCTTATATTTTAATAGTTCAGACATTTACACACGCGGCTGTCCCACATGATTTATTTTTATTACATTATTTTAATTTAAAAAATGGGAAAATGGAGGGGGATTCAAACTTATTAGGGAAGGGTTAATTCACTTGATAAGTGTTATCTGTGCTCTGCTGCTCCAGCCTGCTGAAGCTTCCTGGAGCAGCAGAGGACCGATTGGATGGCGAGAAGGCAGGTAATGGCCCTTCTGCCGTCCACTCAGCTGATCAGGACATCACGATTTTACCGCGATGATCCTGATCAGCTCCGCTGAGCTTCCGAGATGGTTTCACTTTCCTTTTAGACACCGCAATGAAGTTTGATCGCTGATACTAAAGGGTTAATGCCAGGCATCGGCATTAACCATGGGTCCTGGCTGCTGGTACCAGTTGGGACCCACCAGGTTTGAAGCGGGCTCAGCTCGTGAGCACGCTTCATACACCGGTAATGAGACCAGGGTGTACAGGTATACCCTTGGTCCTTAAATGGGCACAGTCAGATACAAAAACTTTTGATATGTTGTAAAGCATGCAAAACCAATAGGTTTTGCAATTGCTTTCATTAGAAAATTTTCAGTATTTCATACTGAAAAAGCCAAACCAATGAACTGCCTGCTTGGACACATACTAGTCCTGATGTGTCCATGCGTCATCACCTATGTCATGGACAAACTTCCTTGATTGACAGCTGTGAGCGCAGGGCTCACAGCTGGATGAAAAATCCTCCCACTGTCAGCTTGTGTCCCGCTACTGTCAGTGAGGACAAGCTGGGAGTTGTAGTTTTGCTAATGCTAGGGGAGATGTGAGCAGACAGCATAGTGAGGGAGGGGGCAGAGACCTGCACATTAAGGCCATGCCCCTTCCCTTTGAGAGGAATTCAGACTAGTGAGCTAAATTAAAAGTGTAATAAAATAAAAAGGTACTGGACACAAAAATTAGATGTACATGGTCAGGATTAGGTACTGATATAGGTGATAGGTTTAAAAAAATGTTTTTTGTTGGATCTGATAGGTACGCTTTAAGTTGCTAAACCAATTTTTTATATAAAACTTTGCAAAATAAAACCTATATAATTTCAATATCTTAATTGTATGGACCTACAGAAGACTGTGTCATTTGTACCTAAAAGTGCACTGCGTAGAATTGGAAGCCCCCAAAACTTACAAAATGGTGTTTTCTTCCAATTTCGCCCCACAAACAACTTTGTTTTAAATTTTGTGGTGAAATAAGTAATGTCAGTACAAAGTATAATTGGTGGCACAAAAAAAGAAGCCCTCATATGGGTTTGTAGGTAAAAAAAGCAAAATCCTTGAGTTCTCAAGGGGTTAAAATAGGAAAAGAGTAGTAGGGGTAGCGATTTGAATTTTTATTATGGATTTTTTTTACCGCTCTAGGGGTACAAGGTATGTTTCCATAGCTTATACAGTACACAATAAATATTGTATTGCAGCATAATGTCATCTTGACGATCTACCAAGGCAGCCATAGGCTTTTAAAGGCCCCTGGCTGCCACAATGCGATTGCATTACGAGAATGTAAATTGAAACCCTGATGGAACTGGCACCTATCAGATAATGCTGCAGTCACTAATGACCACTGCATTTAAGGGGTTATGCAATGGCAAAGAGGTCTCCAACGCCAGTTACAGATGGTTAAAAGGGTACTCCTGTGGACATTTTATTTTTTTATTTTTTTTAAATCAACTGGTGCAAGAAAGTTAAACAGATTTGTAAATTACTTCTATTAAAAAATCTTATTCCTTCCAGTACTTATTAGCTGCTGAATACTACAGAGGAAATTCTTTTCTTTTTGGGACACAGTGCTCTCTGCTGACATGATCACAGTGCTCTCTGCTGACCTCTCTGTCCATTTTAGGAACTGTCCAGAGCAGCATATGTTTTCTATGGGTTTTTCTACTGCTCTGGACAGTTCTTAAAATGGACAGAGATGTCAGCAGAGAGCACTACGATCATGATGTCAGCAGAGAGCTCTGTGTTCCAAAAAGAAAACCATTTCCTCTGTAGTATTCAGCAGCTAATAAGTACCGGAAGGAGTAAGATTTTTTAATGGAAGTAATTTACAAATCTATTTAACTTTCTGCACCAGTTGATAAAAAAAAAAAAAAATTAAATAAATTCTACCGGAGTACCCCTTTAACCCCTTAAGGACCAAGCCCATTTTGACCTTAAGGACCAGTCCAATTTTATTTTAGCGTTTTTGTTTTTTCCTCCTCGCCTTCTAAAATCCATAACTCCTTTATTTTCCATCTAAAGACCATATAAGGGCTTGTTTTTTGCGTGACCAATTGTACTTTGTAATGAAACCTCATTTTACCATAAAATTTAAACCACAATTTTGCACATTTTGGAGGGTTTTGTTTTCACACTATATACTTTACGGTAAAAATTACATGTGTTCTTTATTCTGTGGGTCAATACGATTAAAATGATACCCATGGCTAGATACTTTTATATTTTTGTACTGATTAAATAAAAAAAAAAAATCTAAAACTTTTTGTACAAAATCAGTCATCTAATATCCCCCTATTTTGACAACCTATAACTTTTTCATTTTTCCATATATAGGGCGGTATGATGGCTCATGTTTTGCGCCGTCATCTGTACTTTTTATCAATGGCAATTTGCATGTATAAAACTTAGATAATTTTTAAATTACATTTTTTTAAATTAAAATGTGACAAAAAAGCAGCATTTTAGGACTTTTTTTACGTTTACGCCATTCCCCGTACGGAATTATTAATATAATATTTTGATTGTACGGACATTTACGCACGTGGCAATACCAAATATGTTTAACCCCTTAACGACGCATCATATTGCTTCGGTCCTGGCGCTCATCAACGGCCGGGACCCGCGGCTAATACCACACATCGCCGATTGCGGCGATGTGAGATATTAACCCTTTAGAAGCGGCGGTCAAAGCTGACCGCCGCTTCTAAAGTGAAACTGAAAGTATCCCGGCTGCTCAGTCGGGCTGTTCGGGACCGCCGCGGTGAAATCGCAGCGTCCCGAACAGCTGATCGGACACCGGGAGGGCCCTTACCTGCCTCCTCTGTGTCCGATCGACGAATGACTGCTCCGTGCCCGAGATCCAGGCAGGAGCAGTCAAGCGCCGATAATGCTGATCACAGGCGTGTTAATACACGCCAGTGATCAGCATAGGAGATCAGTGTGTGCAGTGTTATAGGTCCCTATGGGACCTATAACACAGCAAAAAAAATGTAAAAAAAAAAAGTGTTAATAAAGGTCATTTAACCCCTTCCCTTATAAAAGTTTGAATCACCCCCCTTTTCCCATAAAAAAAATAAAACAGTGTAAAAAATAAAATAAAAATAAACATATGTGGTATCACCGCGTGCGTAAATGTCTGAACTATAAAAATATATCATTAATTAAACCGCACAGTCAATGGCGTAGGCGCAAAAAAATTCCAAAGTCCAAAAAAGCGTATTTTGGTCACTTTTTATACCATTAAAAAAATGAATAAAAAGTGATCAAAAAGTCCGATCAAAACAAAAATCATACCGATAAAAACTTCAGATCACGGCGCAAAAAATGAGTCCTCATACCGCCCCGTATGTGGAAAAAGAAAAAAGTTATAGGGGTCAGAAGATGACATTTTTAAACGTATAAATTTTCCTGCATGTAGTTATGATTTTTTCCAGAAGTGCGACAAAATCAAACCTATATAAGTAGGGTATCATTTTAACCGTATGGACCTACAGAATAATGATAAGGTGTAATATTTACCGAAATATGCACTGCGTAGAAACGGAAGCGCCCAAAAGTTACAAAATGGCGTTTTTTTTTCGATTTTGTCGCATAATGATTTTTTTTTCCGTTTCGCCGTGCATTTTTGGGTAAAATGACTAATGTCACTGCAAAGTAGAATTGGCGACGCAAAAAATAAGCCATAATATGGATTTTTAGGTGGAAAATTGAAAGGGTTATGATTTTTAAAAGGTAAGGAGGAAAAAACGAAAGTGCAAAAACGGAAAAACCCTGAGTCCTTAAGGGGTTAAACATTTTTCTACGCTTTTTGGGGGTAAAATGGGAAAAACGGACAATTTTCATTTTTATTAAGGGAGGGGATTTTTCACTTTTTTTTACTTTTTATTTTTACATTTTTCAACTTTTATTTTACACTTTTTATGTCCCCATAGGGGACTATCTATTGCAATCCTTTGATTGCTAATACTGTGCAGTGCTATGTAAAGGACACCGCACTGCTCAGTATTATCGGTGATCTTCTGCTCTGGTCTGCACGATCTCAGACCAGTGCAGAAGACCCCGGGAGACGGCCGGAGCCAGGTGAGGGGACCTCCGTCCGCCATGCTGGATGATGGGATCGCTGCGGCAGTGCTGCGGGCGATCCGATCATCCATTCAAAGTTCCGCACTGCCACAGATGCCGTGAAATGTATTGATCATAGCATCTGAGGGGTTAATGGCGGACATCCGCGCGATTGCGGATGTCGGCCATTACCAGCGGGTCCCCGGCTGTTAGTAGCCGGAACCTGCCGTGTATGACGCGAGCACCGTTCCAATGCTCGCGGTCATACGCAGGACGTAAATGTATGTCCTGGTGCGGGAAGTTCCGCCAAACCAGGACGTACAATTACGTCTGGTCGTTAAGGGGTTAAAGTCACCTTTAGATAGTGGCTTGTTTTAGGTTTTCCAAACAGCAACAAGCAGTGACCAAGTGGGGTCAGAAAGTGCTGAATCAGGAGCTGTAGAGAACTAAGGTAGAGAAGTATTACTTTTTTTTACCCTGTGCTCAGCAACATACCTTGTTCCCTATACGTGACATAGCTACCAGACCAAATAACTAACATTATTGCAAAGTAATCAATGAATGGTGACTTACATGAGTGCTTCTACCGATTTTGGTTTAATAAAAATAGCGATGGGGAAGAGTTGTGCTTGTTGCAGTCGTTTTATAGCATTTCCAGAAACATCAAGAATGCAGTGCTTTCCCTGTGAAAAAGTATGTTAAAGCAATCTTCACAAAGGGGAAAAAGAACATGCCAGATTATTAATCAGCACTTTTAAAACTTACCCTTTCAGCCACTGCTCGTACAGACTGAATACTAGTCCCATACAGGTTGTCATTAAACTGTCCAGCCTCTATAAATTTATTTTCCTGAATGTCTTTTTCCATCTGTTCCCGGGATGAAACAAAATGATAGTCTTGACCATCAATTTCTGTCTCTCTTCTAGGTCTTGTTGTATCTGCAATTGTAATTGATTAGTAATTAAAAATTAGAAAGACGCTCGCTTAGCACAATGTACCCCATTAAATAAAAAAAGAGACTTACGTGGGACGCAAGAGCCAAATTTGTGAGGAAATTCTGAAATCAGGTCATCATTAACTCTGTCTTTCAGTGGACCCAATATAATGACTGGTCTTGTGTAATGGACTAAGAACAAAATTTTGAAAAAATTAGCAAGTTTTTCAAAATACTGATCTGAAAAAAAAACTTTCACCAAAGTATGAAGGTTGACAACATGTGGGGCTGTATGGAGGTTGTCTATATAAAGGGATGTCTGATTTTATTTTAAAAAGGGGCAAACTGGTTGAGCTCCATGTCATAGTACATTGTGCTGTCGCTCAACCAATTACTGTCTTAGGACAGGGCACAGCTACAGCCTGTGATTGGCCTTTGTAAGGACATCACTCATTTTAGTAACAGTTCATAAGGTTGAAAAAAAGACCAGAGTCCAACAAGTTCAACCTATAACCCTAATAAGTCCATACTGAGTTGATCCAGAGGAAGGCAAAAACCCCTCATACTCTAGGTAAAAATTCCTTCCCGACTCTAAATATAGTAGTCAGAATAGATCCCTAGATCAACGTTCTGTTCCTATAAATCTAATATATATAACCAGCAATGTTATTACTCCCCAAAAATGCATCCAGACCCCTTTTGAACTCTTTTACAGAGTTCCCCATGACCACCAACTCCTCCGGAAAAGAGTGCCATAGTCTCACTGCTCTTACAGTTAAGAACCCCCGTCTGTGCTGGTGTAGAAACCTCCTTTCCTCTAGATGTAGAGTATGCCCCCTTGTTATAGATACAGTCCAGGTATAAATAGATCATGGGAGAGATCTCTGTACTGTCCCCTGATATATTTATACATAGTTATTAGGTTGCCCCTAAGCCTTCTTTTTACTAAACTAAACCCCAATTCTGATAATCTTTCTGTCTACTATAGTCCTCCCATTCCCCGTATTACCATGGTTGCCCATCTTTGAACCCTCTCCAGCTCCACTATATATCTTTCTTGTACACTGGTGCCCAGTACTGTACACAATATTCTTTGTGTGGTCTGACTAGTGATTTGTACAGCGGTAGAATTATTTCCTTGTCTTGGGCATTTATGCCCCTATTGATGCACCCCATGATTTTATTTGCCTAGGCAGCAGCTGCCCGACACTGGTCACTACAGCTAAATTTACTGTTAACTAAGACTCCTAAGTCCTTTTCCATGTCAGTTGTCCCAAGTGTGCTCCCATTTAATACATAATCCCAGCCCGGATTTTTCCTTCCCATGTGCATTACCTTACATTTATCAGTGTTGAACCTTATCTGCCACTTCTCAGCCCAAACCTCCAGCCTATCCAGATCCATTTGTAACAGTGCGCTGTCCTCTTGTGTTTACTGCTTTACAGAGTTTAGTATCAACTGCAAAGATTGCTACTTTACTATTCAACCTCTCTACAAGGTCATTAATGACTATTAATTAGAACAGGACCCAAGACGGACTCCTAATAACAAGCACCCAAACAGAATACCAAAGTACCATTAATAACCACCCTCTGTTTCCTATCACTGAGCCAGTTACTTACACATTCTCCCCCAGCCCCATCCTTCTAATTTTTTTTGCACCAATCTTTTATGTGGTGCCATATCAAATGCTTTGGAAAAATCCAGATATACAACATCCAGCGATTGCCCCTTCATAAATCAATTATGAAGAAACTTTTTTTTATTCCTACACAGTGTACTGTAAAAATGAAATGTTCTCTATTACAACAATACATCAATTATACAAGTTTTGTTTAATAATACAACTGTCAAACTGTGCTATTATGAAAACTGTATAAAGATAGGGGAAAAAAAAAAAAAAGAAGAACAGAAGCGGTGCTAATAGCGCAGTTAATCCCAGATGATATGGGAGGCTGGTGATGATGTAAGTGAAATTTGCTTATCTTGGGGTGTTGTACGGGCAGGCACAACACTGTATAGCGCTTATGGAAAAAATTCCAATGTCGGGAGGCAGCCGGCCGTCGGTCCTGCTGTAGCAGCTGTGCGATTGCAGAGGAGAACAGCTGGAGAGAGAGGAGCCTGGCAGGGCTAACCTCTCTGGACCAGGAGGAAAGATCTGAAGTCTCCGGGAGTGCGCCTTTAGAGCCTTAAAAAGCTGATGTTTAAATCAGTGCCTTTATTAAGTCAAGGATGGCAGTTTTCAGCAAGGACAACGCGTTTCAAAGGTTACAACTTCTTCAGGTCCAGTTACATGCATTACATAATGCACACTATATACACACAGAATAAAATTCAAAAGACGGTGGGAGAGAGGGTCAAGGGGTCAGTGGTGACATCACATGGCCCCGCAGCTCCTCTTCCAGTGCCTGTCAGCTAGTGGTTCACTGTATAGTATTCTTAAACACCAATTATTTTTTTTCCCCCATTGAAATGCATAGGCTGGTTAGAGCCTATGTACTTTCTGTGGCTGGGCACCGATGTTGAGCAGCAGGGTGCATGGCTGCAGTCTGTATGGGGGACCATGCCGGGAATGGTGAATAACTAACATAGTTGTAATATTTAATGATGGACAAATCTGGGTCAGTGTGTCAATGAGAGGACCATATATGGAGCTGATTTAATTGAGAGAGGCAGAAGTGTGTCAATTGGTGTGGGAAAGTAAACAAAGGTCACATGAGGGATACAGTGTTACAATGTAGTTACAAAGAGTAATGTAAGAAGCGGATAATGAATGGCAACAGAGAATGCTACAATGGGGGAGATTTATCAAAACCTGTGTAGAGGAAAATTTGCCCAATTGCCCATAGTAACCAATCAGATCGCTTCTTTCATTTTTTAAAGGGCCTGTGCAAAATTAAAGAAGCAATCTGATTGGTTGCTATGGGCAACTTTTCCTCTGCACAGGTTTTGGTAAATCTCCCCCAACGTGTGCACACAGAGCAATACAGGAAATAGTCAGTAGATGGCAGCAGAGGGTTGTGTTTGAGGCAGTGGATATGAATGAAAAAAAAATTACAAGATGAAAATACCAGTGTTTCTATTAAAAGAGAACTCGAGAATATAAAAATTGTCCTCCATACGGTTGGCAGTAAAAAAAATAATAGATACATACCTTCCTTCGCTCCCCCGGTAACCCACTCCGGTCTCCGCCGCGATCCTCTTCCTGGTTGCTGGTGGTCGGTGAGTCATACTGCACTCAGCCAATCACGGCCACAGCGAAGTCCCGACTCGGCCTGCGATAGGCTGAGTGGCAGTGTGAGGAAGGAGGAAAAGGAGGAGGAGTAGGGAGGAGGGAGGAGGAAGGGGGAAAAGGAGGAAAAGGGGGAAAAGGAGGAAAAGGAGGAGGGAGGAGGAAGGGGGGAAAAGGAGGAAAAGGAGGAGGAGGAGGAAGGGGGGAAAAGGAGGAGGAGGAGGAAGGGGGGAAAAGGAGGAGGAGGAGGAAGGGGGGAAAAGGAGGAGGAGGAGGAAGGGGGGAAAAGGAGGAGGAGGAGGAAGGGGGGAAAAGGAGGAGGAGGAGGAAGGGGGGAAAAGGAGGAAGAGGAGGAGGAGGAGGAAGGGGGGAAAGGAGGAGGAGGAAGGGGGGGAAAGGAGGAAGAGGAAGGGGGGGAAAGGAGGAAGAGGAAGGGGGGGAAAGGAGGAAGAGGAGGAAAGGAGGAAGAGGAAGGGGGGGGGAAAGGAGGAAGAGGAAGGGGGGGGGGAAAGGAGGAAGAGGAAGGGGGGGGGAAAGGAGGAAGAGGAAGGGGGGGGAAAGGAGGAAGAGGAAGGGGGGGGGAAAGGAGGAAGAGGAAGGGGGGGGGAAAGGAGGAAGAGGAAGGGGGGGGGAAAGGAGGAAGAGGAAGGGGGGGGGAAAGGAGGAAGAGGAAGGGGGGGGGAAAGGAGGAAGAGGAAGGGGGGGAAAGGAGGAAGAAGGGGGAAAGGAGGAAGAAGGGGGAAAGGAGGAAGAAGGGGGAAAGGAGGAAGAAGGGGGAAAGGAGGAAGAAGGGGGAAAGGAGGAAGAAGGGGGAAAGGAGGAAGAAGGGGGAAAGGAGGAAGAAGGGGGAAAGGAGGAAGAAGGGGGAAAGGAGGAAGAAGGGGGAAAGGAGGAAGAAGGGGGAAAGGAGGAAGAAGGGGGAAAGGAGGAAGAAGGGGGAAAGGAGGAAGAAGGGGGAAAGGAGGAAGAAGGGGGAAAGGAGGAAGAAGGGGGAAAGGAGGAAGAAGGGGGAAAGGAGGAAGAAGGGGGAAAGGAGGAAGAAAGGGGAAAGGAGGAAGAAGGGGGAAAGGAGGAAGAAGGGGCAAAGGAGGAAGAAGGGGGAAAGGAGGAAGAAGGGGGAAAGGAGGAAGAAGGGGGAAAGGAGGGAGGGAGGAGGGTACTGGGATGAAATTAGTTGGTTGGTTAGTGATGGCTGGGTGTTGATAAAGGGGAGGGGAGTATGACAACTGTAGCTTATTTATTTTTCCATAGATGTGGCTGTATGAGGGCTAATTTTTCACACAGTCAATATTTTGATTTAAATGGGACTTCACTTTTTATTATTACTAATTATTTTTACACATATATTGTGTAGAAAATTTTTTTTTTACATAAAGGGGGGGGGGGAAAATCAGCAATTCGGGAGTTTGATGATTATTATTATTTTTTTATGTTCACATAATTCACGTTAGGTTCAGACTATGGAATGAATGAGGACATTGCCCACCCCATAGGCAATGAATGTACTGCATGCTAATTCTGGGGGAGAAAAAAAGTTAATTCTTTCTGCAGCAGAATTTCAGCAGCAGGGGGTGAGGATAAGAGCCCCCCCCTGGCATTTATAGCATTTTAGATGCCACAATCTGCTTTGAAAGTGACATCTAGAGGGTAAGTTCTGGACATCAGTGTGGGCATACGTTATACACCCAGACCACAGCCAGGGTGTACATGTACGCCTTTGTTGCGGTCTGCAATATACCAAGTCCTCCGCTCGATCCCCCTTACCACTGCTCTAGTGCTCCGACCAGGGAGGTGGCGTTCCTCTCCACGTGCAGCAGACAAACAATAGATGAGGTCCGGCACAATAGAGGCAGGTAAAATCCAGTGCTTTATTCAATATGCAGAACAACAAGTAGTACAGGAGACAATCGCCTACGTGTTTCGGGCTGTTGAGCCCTTAGTCATGGCATAAGAACATAGTGTGATGATGGACTTATATACACATATCCAGTCACATGATCATTAACACAATAAGGGATCAGGATAAGTATAAAAAGCGGCATGGATCCAGACAAACAATCCACCTGTTACATATAAATACCTAGTTACAAAATACAAAAAATTACAAAAATCTATATACAGGGTTATGTACAAAGTCTCCAGCCCCTTCTTAACAAGTTAAATTCAATCTTCCATACATACTAGTAACCTATTAACATGTTGTATATTTTATTCAGGTTATGTATAGATAAGGAAGAAATATGGAGGTATAGGAAATAGGAGAAAGAACTATGGGGATAGTGTGGCAATGGTAAACATTAGTAAGTAAGTATGAGGTCTTGACGTAAATTAAGTCTGTTGGGCTCCCTAGTCCCCAACATGAACATCCAATAATCTTCTCATGTTGCCTCCTCTAACGGGTCTTTTAACTCCCAATTCCCATAACCCGCAGGGAATCCACATTCCCATTATGGGTATTTTTAAAGTGCCTGGACAAAGATGAGATATTAAATGAAAGTGCATTTCTAGCATCAGACATGTGCCTGCGTATCCTAGTTTTTAATGTATTACTAGTGCACCCGACCTATATGGGAATGGCATGTTTCGCAGGAAGCTAAATAAATATTTTTAGAATTACAATTAATATAATCTTTCATTTGATAAGTTTTATTATGATAAGAATGGGACTGTTTGTCCACATGTGACACAAATGTTATGGCCACATTTCCAATTGCCAAGATGTCGAAGCCATCCACCTTCACCATTCCCCTTATTTATGATGGAACTATTGTAAATACTTAGAGAAAGAATAGTCCTCAAAGAAGGTCCCCTTTTGGATACCATTCTGACATGGTTTTGTAGCAAATCACAGAACGTATTATTAGGAGATATCTGCCTATCTTGGAGCAGGACTATACGTTCTGTGATTTGCTACAAAACCATGTCAGAATGGTATCCAAAAGGGGACCTTGTTTGAGGACTATTCTTTCTCCAAGTATGTACAATAGTTCCATCATAAATAAGGGGAATGGTGAAGGTGGATGGCTTCGACATCTTGGCAATTGGAAATGTGGCCATAACATTTGTGTCACATGCAAACATATGCATGTGGACAAACAGTTACATTTGATAAGTTTTATTATGATAAGAATGGAAGATTATATTAATTGTAATTCTAAAAATATTATTTATTTAGCTTCCTGCGAAACATGCCATTGCCAATATGTTGGGTGCACTAGTAATACATTAAAAACTAGGATACGCAGGCACATGTCTGATGCTAGAAATGCACTTTCATTTAATATCTCATCTTTGTCCAGGCACTTAAAAAATACCCATAATGGGAATGTGGATTCCCTGCGGGTTATGGGAATTGAAAGCGTTAAAAGACCCGTTAGAGGAGGCAAAATGAGAAGATTATTATTAAATCGTGAGTCTTATTGGATGTTCATGTTGGGGACTAGGGAGCCCAACGGACTTAATTTACGTCAAGACCTCATACTTACTTACTAATGTTTACCATTGCCACACTATCCCCATAGTTCTTTCTCCTATTTCCTATACCTCCATATTTCTTCCTTATCTATACATAACCTGAATAAAATATACAACATGTTAATAGATTACTAGTATGTATGGAAGATTAAATTTAAATTGTTAAGAAGGGGCTGGAGACTTTGTACATAAAATGATATACAGGTAGATGATGTGGTATCTACGGACCAGTGTAATTAATCAGCTCCCAAAAATTAAATTGGAAAAAATGGGGGGAGTGTGCATAAAATATAACTTTTAATAACCACCTCTAAAATATTATATTAATAGTGATGAATAATAATCAGCCATTTGACCCGGATAGGGGCCTCTTAGCAATAGTACGCCAAAGCTATGCTGCTAAAATATAGACCAGGGGACAAAATCCCAAGTATATATAACAAGATATCACATCCAGGATACAATCTGCCCAGAGGGACTAGATGTATCCCATGACACAACGGCCCTACGCGTTTCGGCACAAAGTAGCATGTGGCCTCCTCAGGGGCTCAACAAATGGATGCCATAAAACAAAAAATCATTTATCCACAGTGATTTATTGGATAATGGTCTATAGCCAGGATGTGGCTCGAAGTATCGGAAACGCTTCCTTCACCCTTCCCAGATTCAACCTGTAAGAAAGATGCAGACAACAGGAAACCATATTCAGTACACCATGTCATAGCTGGGAAGGGGAGATGCTAGCCACAGTACAAAAACAATACACTCACGGTCCTGTCGGGACTCGACGTGAAACCTGTAATAAAGCATAGAGGAATATATTGTTCTCCACCTATCCCTTATGGTAGTTATGATCAATACCTGCAAGGGAAGAATTTTACTCACGGTTCTGGCGCAAGAGGTAAGTATCAAGCGCTCCGGACAATGTGTGTAACCCGCAGTGGCGGGGAGCCGAGCTGTATGCCGGCTTCTCACACACATGTCCGGAGCTAACGGCGTCTGACGTCTTATCCGCTTCCGGAGCCATGGGAGGAGTCTCCGCCCGTCTGCCGTCTCCATGCGAACGCCTGACGCTGGAGGGCGTAACCTACACACCGCTCGTATCGCGGGGTAGCGGGCAAAGAACAGTTAACCCTTTGAGCTCCGTGGGATAAGTACGGTTCATGGGTCAGAGGTAAGCTGGCCCATGAACAATAAGGGCTTTATTTGGATAAGTCCAGATTACACCAAAGAGAAAACCCGGATTAGTAATGATGAGGAAAGTGTTACCAAGTGATGTAAATGATACTGAACAAACATATCCAATCAGATTAAAGTAGTGGACCTCCTACTAAACAAAGAATCTATGTAAGGAGGAACGATGCAGGCAGAGGGACCCCAGGGGAGAGGCACAGGGAAGCCCATATCTTAATGAGAAAATGCGCATAGATTAAACAAATAAGTAAGATAAAAACAGCTGTAATTGAGGCACGAATGGCCGCTGGGGAGAGGGGAACCCCTAGTTTGAAAGGGGGGGGGAGGGAGAATATGCGGGGGCCTAGTGGACCTAGATACACACTATTAGACCCTAAAACTAGTCCCTAAACCTAGGCGGGGTGGCCGCCCTAAAAAGGGCGGTCCCGCACAGGAACCTAGTCTAGGATACCCTACACATCCCTAGTTAAGGGGTGTGTCCTAGCTCAAAGGCTGACTACAGCCCCCACTAACTACCTATAGTCACCCCTAAAAATATCCCCAGCGGTCAAAGCCACAACTAAAGGAAACTAGTATAGCACAATTGCTCATTAAGTCCCTTGGGGGTTACTGAATCTAAAGTATAAATCCAACGTGTCTCATGTTGAAGCAGCATCTGGTCCAGATTACCTCCTCTCGGTGAGGGTCGCATCTTTTCTATGCCAAAAAATTCTAGATGTTGAGGATCACCCCCATGAGATTCATTAATATGCCTCGCCACTGCTGTGTCCCTTTTATTGCGGATGTCACCTATATGCTCAAGCACTCTACGGCGCAGTTCTCTAATAGTTTTGCCTACATATAGTAGGTTGCAGGAGCATATGGCGACATAGATAACTGCTTTTGTACTACAGTTAATCATACCTTTGATTTTAAACATTTTATCAAGTGATCGCACAGTGATACTTTCCGTTTTCCTCATAAAAGGGCAGGCCTTACAGTGGCCGCATTTGTAAGATCCATTCGTCGTACCACTGCCCAGCCATGTCTTAGAGGGTGAGGGGGGTGCTAGATGACTTTGAGTGATGTTATCCCCTACACTTCTCCCTTTTCTGTACGTAATTAGTGGGTAATTGCCCACTAAAGGTGCTATATCTTTGTCCATCATTAAGATACTCCAATGCCTTTGTAAAATTTCTCGGACTTGTGTAGATTTATTATCAAAGGTACCTATGACTCTACAAGTGTGTAATTTTTCAGGTTGGATTTTAGGGACTAGCAATTCCTGCCTAGGAGTTGTTGCCGCATGTTGAAAGGCTGGGGTAAGCACCTGATCAGGGTAGCCACGTTCTCTGAACCTCTCCCTCAGATCCCTCGCCTGCACAATAAAATCTCTCTCCTGTGAACAGTTCCTCCTGAGGCGGAGGTATTGCCCTTTGGGGATCCCCTTTTTAAGGGGCCCCGGATGGCAACTCTCCCACCTCAGGAGGCTGTTCGTTGCAGTAGCCTTGCGAAAAACATTAGTGACTAGACCACCGTGATCATCCTTCTTGATGGTCACATCCAAGAAGTCCAGATGTGAGAGGCTGAGTGTATATGTAAACTTCAACCCTATATCATTAACATTAATTGAGTCCATAAACTGTTTAAAGTCACTCTCAGTGCCTGTCCATAGAATGAAGACATCATCAATATAGCGTGTCCACAAGGGGACATATTCCAAAAATGAACCTATCTGACCATGTCCTTACTGAGTCCCAGATAGGCGTACTCAATAAGGGCTTGTCCTTTGTACCTACAGTTGAATTTGATGCGTTCACATGGACAAAGGACATTAGCCTTTTCATACGTAAATTGGGTTGGCATAAATTTCATAAAGATATAGAACGTAAAAAGAGTAGTGAATTGGGGATCTCGGTAGAGGACATGGCCACGGTAAGGGAACTAACAGACCTTCTAGACTCTGGTGAAAGGGACCGTGGTTTAGGACCATTCACTGATTTACAACTAAAAAGCAAAGCACAACCACCGGTAGGAGAGACTTCTTGTATTGAAATTTTTAAAGAACTGGTTACACGCGACCTCAAACTCCTTGCCGCCCAGAAAAGTGGTGTCAGAAATAATCTCTCAAATAATGAAAAAAGGGCCATGAGGGATCTCATGACCAATGAGATGATAGTGATTAAACCCTCCGATAAGGGGGGGAACATAGTCATTATGGGTAGGAACCAATATAAAGAAATGTGCTACAAGATCCTTAGGGATAGAGAATCATACGAGATTCTACCCTCTGACCCTACATTGAGATACAAACAGGAGCTGATGGTTATTTTGGAAGAGGCAAGAGAGGCAGGCCTAATTAGCGACAAGGAGTTTGAGTTCTTAACACCAGTGGCTCCCATTACCCCCACGTTCTATGCGCTGCCTAAAGTCCATAAAGGTACATCTCCACTTAAAGGACGCCCAATTGTCTCAGGAATAGGCAGTATTTCACAGAACGTGGGGGTATATATAGATAGAGTCCTTAGGTATTTTGTTACATCATTGCCGTCTTTTACAAGGGACACCATGGACCTTCTGTCTAAACTAGATGGGATTGAGGTGGAGAGCAACACCATACTGGGAGGTATTGATGTCGAATCACTCTATTCCTCAATCCCACACGACAAAGGTATTCAGGCAGTGACCTATTATCTCTCCACGAGGGGAACCTATATGCAGAGTCATAATGCCCTTGTCATTAAACTCATGGAGTTTATCTTGGTCCACAATTACTTTCTCTTCGACGGACGCTACTATCACCAACTCAAGGGGACTGCCATGGGCAGTCCCTGTGCGCCAACCTATGCTAACATCTTTTTAGGTTGGTGGGAGGCCACAGTGGCGTTCGTCGAAGAGAAGGAAAGATTTTTGGAATATGTCCCCTTGTGGACACGCTATATTGATGATGTCTTCATTCTATGGACAGGCACTGAGAGTGACTTTAAACAGTTTATGGACTCAATTAATGTTAATGATATAGGGTTGAAGTTTACATATACACTCAGCCTCTCACATCTGGACTTCTTGGATGTGACCATCAAGAAGGATGATCACGGTGGTCTAGTCACTAATGTTTTTCGCAAGGCTACTGCAACGAACAGCCTCCTGAGGTGGGAGAGTTGCCATCCGGGGCCCCTTAAAAAGGGGATCCCCAAAGGGCAATACCTCCGCCTCAGGAGGAACTGTTCACAGGAGAGAGATTTTATTGTGCAGGCGAGGGATCTGAGGGAGAGGTTCAGAGAACGTGGCTACCCTGATCAGGTGCTTACCCCAGCCTTTCAACATGCGGCAACAACTCCTAGGCAGGAATTGCTAGTCCCTAAAATCCAACCTGAAAAATTACACACTTGTAGAGTCATAGGTACCTTTGATAATAAATCTACACAAGTCCGAGAAATTTTACAAAGGCATTGGAGTATCTTAATGATGGACAAAGATATAGCACCTTTAGTGGGCAATTACCCACTAATTACGTACAGAAAAGGGAGAAGTGTAGGGGATAACATCACTCAAAGTCATCTAGCACCCCCCTCACCCTCTAAGACATGGCTGGGCAGTGGTACGACGAATGGATCTTACAAATGCGGCCACTGTAAGGCCTGCCCTTTTATGAGGAAAACGGAAAGTATCACTGTGCGATCACTTGATAAAATGTTTAAAATCAAAGGTATGATTAACTGTAGTACAAAAGCAGTTATCTATGTCGCCATATGCTCCTGCAACCTACTATATGTAGGCAAAACTATTAGAGAACTGCGCCGTAGAGTGCTTGAGCATATAGGTGACATCCGCAATAAAAGGGACACAGCAGTGGCGAGGCATATTAATGAATCTCATGGGGGTGATCCTCAACATCTAGAATTTTTTGGCATAGAAAAGATGCGACCCTCACCGAGAGGAGGTAATCTGGACCAGATGCTGCTTCAACATGAGACACGTTGGATTTATACTTTAGATTCAGTAACCCCCAAGGGACTTAATGAGCAATTGTGCTATACTAGTTTCCTTTAGTTGTGGCTTTGACCGCTGGGGATATTTTTAGGGGTGACTATAGGTAGTTAGTGGGGGCTGTAGTCAGCCTTTGAGCTAGGACACACCCCTTAACTAGGGATGTGTAGGGTATCCTAGACTAGGTTCCTGTGCGGGACCGCCCTTTTTAGGGCGGCCACCCCGCCTAGGTTTAGGGACTAGTTTTAGGGTCTAATAGTGTGTATCTAGGTCCACTAGGCCCCCGCATATTCTCCCTCCCCCCCCCTTTCAAACTAGGGGTTCCCCTCTCCCCAGCGGCCATTCGTGCCTCAATTACAGCTGTTTTTATCTTACTTATTTGTTTAATCTATGCGCATTTTCTCATTAAGATATGGGCTTCCCTGTGCCTCTCCCCTGGGGTCCCTCTGCCTGCATCGTTCCTCCTTACATAGATTCTTTGTTTAGTAGGAGGTCCACTACTTTAATCTGATTGGATATGTTTGTTCAGTATCATTTACATCACTTGGTAACACTTTCCTCATCATTACTAATCCGGGTTTTCTCTTTGGTGTAATCTGGACTTATCCAAATAAAGCCCTTATTGTTCATGGGCCAGCTTACCTCTGACCCATGAACCGTACTTATCCCACGGAGCTCAAAGGGTTAACTGTTCTTTGCCCGCTACCCCGCGATACGAGCGGTGTGTAGGTTACGCCCTCCAGCGTCAGGCGTTCGCATGGAGACGGCAGACGGGCGGAGACTCCTCCCATGGCTCCGGAAGCGGATAAGACGTCAGACGCCGTTAGCTCCGGACATGTGTGTGAGAAGCCGGCATACAGCTCGGCTCCCCGCCACTGCGGGTTACACACATTGTCCGGAGCGCTTGATACTTACCTCTTGCGCCAGAACCGTGAGTAAAATTCTTCCCTTGCAGGTATTGATCATAACTACCATAAGGGATAGGTGGAGAACAATATATTCCTCTATGCTTTATTACAGGTTTCACGTCGAGTCCCGACAGGACCGTGAGTGTATTGTTTTTGTACTGTGGCTAGCATCTCCCCTTCCCAGCTATGACATGGTGTACTGAATATGGTTTCCTGTTGTCTGCATCTTTCTTACAGGTTGAATCTGGGAAGGGTGAAGGAAGCGTTTCCGATACTTCGAGCCACATCCTGGCTATAGACCATTATCCAATAAATCACTGTGGATAAATGATTTTTTGTTTTATGGCATCCATTTGTTGAGCCCCTGAGGAGGCCACATGCTACTTTGTGCCGAAACGCGTAGGGCCGTTGTGTCATGGGATACATCTAGTCCCTCTGGGCAGATTGTATCCTGGATGTGATATCTTGTTATATATACTTGGGATTTTGTCCCCTGGTCTATATTTTAGCAGCATAGCTTTGGCGTACTATTGCTAAGAGGCCCCTATCCGGGTCAAATGGCTGATTATTATTCATCACTATTAATATAATATTTTAGAGGTGGTTATTAAAAGTTATATTTTATGCACACTCCCCCCATTTTTTCCGACTTTGTACATAACCCTGTATATATATTTTTGTAATTTTTTGTATTTTGTAACTAGGTATTTATATGTAACACGTGGATTGTATGTCTGGATCCATGCCGCTTTTATACTTATCCTGATCCCTTTTTTTGTGTTAATGATCATGTGACTGGATATCTGTGTATATAAGTCCATCATCACACTATGTTCTTATGTCATAACTAAGGGCTCAACAGCCCGAAACACGTAGGCTATTGTCTCCTGTACTACTTGTTATTCTGTATATTGAATAAAGCACTGGATTTTACCTGCCTCTATTGTGCCGGACCTCATCTATTGTTTGTTTGTTGCGGTCTGGGTAAAGGAAGCTGTTAAGATGCTAAAAGATGTACTAAATAACAGCATAAAAACAATGCTAGTAACACACACATAATGGCACCAAAAAGAGTATATAAAGAATTTTTACTTGCAGTTTTGTGTCCACAAATACCCTTTTTCATCTGTGGTGTTACATTATAATGGATTCCAGTGTGGATATCATCTATTCCACATAGGATTTACTTTTGTTTTTATCTTTTTTGTTACCCCCTGATGAACCCTCCTAAAAACCATTGTGAGGGGAGAGACCAGGTTTGCTATTTTTGAGTGGTAGGGAGAGAGATCTACTGAAAATACACCAGACTCAAATTGTGAGCCCAGAGAATTCTCTAAACGTCTGTTAGCCAAACTGCAGAAAAGAAGAGTAGGCCTGCCCCCATGCTATGGTTTCTTTACAAAAGGGACTCAATATGCTAACCAGCTTTGACTCATGACATGGGTCCCCGAACATTAGTAATACAATTGCCAGCATGCGCTTTCAAACAATTGCCAGCATGCGCTTTCATACAATTGCCAGCATGCGCTTTCATACAATTGCCAGCATGCGCTTTCATACAATTGCCAGCATGCGCTTTCATACAATTGCCAGCATGCGCTTTAGATCCCCAGATTTGCAGTATGCTGGCGGTGTTGCGCATAGGGGCAATCTTAAGAAAATGCACACAAAAAAACCCCCCAATAAAATTAAAAAAAAACCACAGCTGTTGTGAATACAAAGCCAGTTGCGCTGCACCCTTGGAAGCACATAATGTTAGGCAGTGTTATGACAAGTTAACAGTAAGTTAATGACCAAGTTTAGTAATCTGTTCTGGTTGGTGCAGACAACACCAAGATCAGAAGCACTAAAAACTATCAGTTTTGATAGAATTAATTTGGCGAATCTTGACTGCCCCAACCAACTTTTTATTTGATACTACTTAGAGACTCCTATTCAAGTTAGCGACTTTGGGACAGAGTAGTTTACCCAATCTACACAAGAAGCTGATGTTACATTCTGTACTACATCTCCAACATACATGACACACATGCTATGCCTCTGGAGGAGTGTAGCCAGCAGTGTTTAGCGGTCCAGTCCATGCCCTTCTGTTGAGCTAATAAGGATTTTTTTTTTTTTTTAAGGTGGTTAATCTCTAAAGCAGCATGTGTCAGGAGCCAGGGATATCCTGTCATGGAGATTGAGCTTAAACACTACACTGCTCAAAAAAATAAAGATAACACTAAGATAACACATCCTGTATCTGAATGACAGCAAGCAAACTAATCCTCCAGTATGGCGACGGGATAGAGAGCGCAGGACACCCAGGTAAAGGAAATGAGGTTTATTCACCCATGATGCAACGCGTTTCACAGAGACTGCTTCATCGGGCATCCCATGCCTGATGAAGCAGTCTCTGTGAAACGTGTTGCATCATGGGTGAATGAACCTCATTTCCTTTACCTGGGTGTCCTGCGCTCTCTATCCCGTCGCCATACTGGAGGATTCGTTTGCTTGCTGTCTGCTTTTTTACGTGGAGTAGCTGCAGATGCCATACCATTTATACCAATACCCATTGTTACACTTGGCTAAGTGTAACTAATCCCGGTAAGCACTTCTTTTATTTAGCCCTTGCCGTGCATCAACGATATCACACCACAGAGCGCTGTCTTTCTTTTATATATTTATTGTATCTGAATGAATGAACTAATATGAAATACTTTCATCTTTACATGGTTGCATGTGCTAACAACAAAATCAAACAAAAATTATCAATGGAAATTAAATTTATCAACCCATGGAGGTCTGGATATGGAGTACCTCAAAATCAAAGTGGAAACCCACACTACAGGCTGATTCAGCTTTCATGTAATGTCTTTAATTCAAAATGAGGCTCAGTAGTGTGTGTGTGTGTGTGTGTGTGTGTGTGTGTGTGTGTGTCCTGCACGTGCCTGTATGACCTCCCTACAACACCTGGGCATGCTTCTGAGGGATGTCCTCACAGACCTGGACTAAAGCATCTGCCAACTCCGGTACAGTCTGTGGTGCAATCTAGCATTGGTGGATGGAGTGAGACATTGGGGGAGATTTATCAAAGGATTTAGACTGTTTTTTCCTGTCTAAATTTGTCGCACAGAAAGTCGCAGTCTAAATATGTGCGACTTTTCTGCGACTTTTGCTGTAGAGGATTTTTAGAACATGATGCATGCAAGCCTATTTTAGACGGAAATGCATTGGAAAATGCATTGGTGCTGAATTTATCAAGTGCGACAAGTCGCATCTGCCCAAAATACACTGAAATGTCAGACCATGTTGGAGCAGGTCTAAATGCAGTTTAAGCTGTAGGCCCTGAAGTCTGAGCACAGAATTTATCAAGGGCTGTGAGACCTTTATAAATTAGGAGCACAATAGACAGGAGACTACCACATACGCTGGTCTATAAGCATGCCCAGAATAGACTAGATTAGTAAATGTCCCCCATTATGTCCCAAATGTGCTCAATCGGATTCAGGTCTGGGGAACCGGCGGTCCAGTCCATAGCATCAATGCCTTCCTCTTGCAGGAACTGCTGACACACTCCAGCCACATGAGGTCTAGCATTGTCATGCATTAGGAGGAACCCAGGACCAACTGCACCAGCATATGGTCTCAAGGGGTATGAGGATCTCATCTCGGTACCTAAGGGCTACCTCTGGGAAGCACATGGAGGGCTGTGCAGCCCCCCCAAAGAAATGCCACCCCCCACCATTACTGACCCACCGCCAAACCGGTCATGCTGGAGAATGTTGCAGACAGCAGAACATTCTCCACGGCGTCTCCAGACCCTGTCAAGTCTGTCACATGTGCTCAGTGTGAACCTGCTTTCATCTGTAAAGAGCACAGGGCACCAGCGGCAAATTTGCTAATCTTGGTATTCTCTGGCAAATGCCAAAGGTCCTGGACAATGTTGGGCTGTAAGCAACCCCCACCTGTGGATGTCAGGCACTCATAACACCCTCATGAAGTCTGTTTCTGATCATTTGAGTGGACACATGCACATTTGTGGCCTGCTGGAGGTCATTTTGCAGGGCTCTGGCAGTGCTCCCCCTTGCACAAAGGCGGAGGAAGCGGTCCTGCTGCTGGATTGTTGCCCTCCTATGACCTCCTCCACATCTCCTGATGCACTGGCCAATCTTCTGGTAGCACCTCCATGCTCTGGACACTATGCTCACAGACACAGCAAACCTTCTTGCCACAGCTCACATTAATGTGCAATCCTGGATGAGTGGCAATACCCGTGCATCTTGTGTGGGTTGTAGACTCTGTCTCATGCTACCACTAGAGTGAAAGAACCGCCAGCATTCAAAAGTGACCAAATCATCAGCCAGGAAGAGAGGAACTGAGAAGTGGTCTGTGGTCACCACCTGCAGAACCACTCTTTTATTGGGGGTGTCTTGCTAATTGCCTATAATTTCCACCTGTTGTATGTTCCATCTGCACAACAGCATGTGAAACGGATTGTCAATCAGTGTTGCTTCCTGAGTGGACAGTGTGATTTCACAGAAGTGCGATTGACTTGGAGTTACATTGAGTTGTTTAAGTGTTCCTTTTATTTTTTATTTTTTTTAGAGCAGTGTAGTCAGTCATTTAAAGACAATGTATCCCCTAGAACTTCTATTCTCAGATATTTTTTTTAAACAAACAATAGACATGACATGTCCCATTCAGATGAACTGGAGATACTACTGAGCATTCAGTTACCTTTTCAGCGGTTACTCAACTTAGATGCGGTGATCAAAATTGATTGTGACGTCTGAAATGCGGGGTTAGCAGGGACGGTAGCTCAGTGGAGCTGATTGGGACACCCGCAGCGAAATTGCGGGTCCCAATCAGCTAAGTGGACGGCTGGAGAGCCCTTACCTGACTCCTCGCCGCACGATCTGTCTACTGCTGTTCCTAGCCTGCTAAGCAGGCTAGAGCAGAAAGGCCAGATAGCATAGAATAGCATAGATCTGTGTTAGGACATAGCACTGATCAATATATGCAATCGGAAGATTGTATGGCATAGCCCCCTATGAGGGCTAAAAATAAAATAAAAATAAGTGTTAAAAAAAAATTTGAATAAAAGCGAATTAACCCCTTCCCTGTTAAGTTTCAATCACCCCCCGCTTTTCCCATTTAAAAAAAAAAAAAATAATATAATGTAATAAAAATAATCATATGTGGTACTGCCGCGTGCATAAATGTCCAAACTACCAAAGTCCAAAATTGTGCATTTTTGGACACTTCATTTACCATAGAACATTTATAAAAAAGCGATCAAAAAAGTCCCAACAAAACAATGGTACAGCTAAAATCTACAGACCACGGCGCAAAAAAAATGAGCCCTCATATAGCCCTGTATGCAGAAAAATTAAAAAAATTTAGTTACAGGGGTCAGGAGGACATTACATTTTTAAACATACCAATTTTGGTGCATGTAGTAAAATGAAACCTATATGAATTGCTTATCCTTGTGACCATATGGACCTACAGAATAAAGATAAGGTGTAATTTTTACAGAAAAGCCCCCAAAAGTTACAAAAGGTTTTCTCCCCCCCCCCCCCCCCCCCCCCCCCAATTTTACCCCACAAGTATTTTTCTTTTTTGGCTTTGCGGTAGATTTTGTCATTACATGATTGATGTCATTACAAAGTGCAATTGATGGCGCAAAAAACAAGCCCTTATATGGGTCTGTAGGTGCAAAATTGAAAGTCATGATTTTTAGAAGGGGAGGAGGAAAAAACTAAAGCGTGAAAACGAAAACTGGCCTGGTCCTTAAGGTCAAAATGGAATTTGTTCTTAAGGGGTAAATTAACTGTACTAACCAGATAAAAAAAAATTAGATTCTTTGTTTTCACCAGGTACGGGGAATAATATTTTGAACAAGTAATATTTTCAAGATATACATGCAATTAGGGAAAAAAAAGAAAGTCCACAGGAGATCATAGAGTCACTTACTTTCTTGTCGTGTCACAGGCTCATATGAAAGTATAGTGTCTTCTTGCCCCTCTATACAGTAAAGAAAACAATGCTCATTAGAGACAAAAAATAAATAAAATAAAAAAAGAAAGAATTGCTTGTGACTTACTGGAGCTGCTCTCGCTGTCACTGGTATTTGATGTCACAGCCTCTGTCAAAGAACAAAAAAAATAAAATAAAACACACAACAGTTACTATGGAAGTAGTTAACCCGCCAGTTTACAAGGAAAGCAATGCACAGACATAGCAAAAAGGGAAGGGATGGGTATAAACAAACATTTAGAACTCAAGCCCTACAAAGCAGCACTAACTATATTTTTGTATTGTCTATGCTACAGTTATTCCAGCCGGACCAGCGCTGAACTCCATTTACTTTATTGAGCCGACAGGAGTCAAACGGTGACTCCGGTTGGCTCATTTATGACCTGTATCCGGTCATGTGACTGGACCTAAAACCATAGTATACTACGGTTTTAGGTACGGTCAGGAAAGCTCCCCTCCCCCAGCCGGATCCGGCACCCGTAATGTAAAAAAGTAGTGTGAATGCAGCCTTAGACCGTTAAAGAAACTCAGAGTACCTAAACCTAGTCTTTACTTTGCACACAAAAAACACAAGGTGGTCTTTTACTTTGTTTACCAGTCTTGTATCCCATAGAAAACTACTAATGCCCACAACAACAACAACAACAACAACAACAACAACAACAACAACAACAACAACAACAACAACAACCGTTTTTTACAGATGTACAAGCTGATGAAACTACAAACAAATATAGTTTTCAAATACTTAAATTAACCCCTTAAGGACATAGCCTAGTATGTTTGTTTTTTGTGCGACCAGTTGTAAATTGTAATGCCATCACTCATTTTACCATAAAATGTATGGCACAACCAAAATGATATACTATTTGTGTGGGGGAAATTAAAAAGAAAACTGCAATTTTGCAAATTTTGGAAGGTTTCGTTTTCACTAGAGATGAGCGAACTTACAGTAAATTCGATTCGTCACGAACTTCTCGGCTCGGCAGTTGATGACTTTTCCTGCATAAATTAGTTCAGCTTTCCGGTGGGCTGGAAAAGGTAGATACAGTCCTAGGAGACTATTTCCTAGGAATGTATCCACCTTTTCCAGCCCACCGGAGCACCTGAAGGCTGAACTAATTTACGCAGGAAAAGTCATCAACTGCCGAGCCGAGAAGTTTGTGACGAATCGAATTTACTGTAAGTTCGCTCATCTCTAGTTTTCACGCCGTACAATTTAAGGTAAAAATGAGGTGTTCTTTATTCTTTGGGTCAATACGATTAAAATGATACCCATAATAACATACTTTTCTATTACTGTTGCGCTTAAAAATAAAATCGCAAACTTATTAACCAAATTAGTACGTTTAAAATCTCCCTATTTTGAAGACCTATAACTTTTTCATTTTTCAGTATAAGCGGCTATGAGGGCTAATTTTTTGCGCCGTGATCTGTACTTTTTATTGATCCCATACTTTCTTATATAAAACTTTTAATACAAATATTATTTAAAAAAGCAGTTCGGATATTTACGCATGTGGCGATACAAAATATGTATATCTTTCTCTTTTTTCACACTTTTTGGGGGTGAAAGGGAAAATTGGACAATTTACGTTTTTATTGGGGGAGGGGTTTTTCACACTTTATATTTACACTTTGACAGTCCTCATAGGGGACTATTTATAGCAATCATTCAATTGCTAATACTGTTCAGGGCTATGCATAGGACATAGCACTGATCAGTATTATATCGGTCATCTTCTGCTCTGGTCTGCTCGATCTCAGATCAGAGCAGAAGACGCCAGGAAGGCAGCGGAGCCAGGTGAGGGAACCTCCGTCTGCAGCTCTGGATGAACGGATCGCCACAGCAGCACTGCGGGCGATACGATCATCCATTTTAGTGACTGCAGCGCTGCAGATGCAGTGATCTGTATTGATCACGGCATCTGAGAAGTTAATGGCGGACATCTGCTCTATCAGCAGCCAGGACCTGCCGCGCATGACCCGAGCATCGCTCCGATGCTTGTGGTTATGTATAGGACATAAATGTACGTCCTGGTGCGTTAAGTACCTGCTCACCAGGACGTACATTTGCGCCCTGTGTCGTTAAGGGGTTAAAGCAAAGTTTTGACAAATTCTCATATTTGCGAACAGCTGTTATAGTTAATAAGACTTGATCCCCAATACAAGAAGGTTGCAATGCAATTACTGGCAAGTATATGAAAACTTTGGGGATATAGCTATGTCAGTGTCCTAAATTAATCACTTATCTATACTGCAGCAGATTCTTTAATACATAAACATAGGTAAAAAAATAAAATAAGATAAAAATCACAAATACCAAACATTTCAACTTCCCAAACCTAACAAGACATGCCCACAAGCAGACATCACAACTCAGGAGAACTGCCCCCTCCCACTGACACTGAGGGACTTACTCAGACTCTTTGATCCATAATAATCGTCACTTAAGCCAGGGAAGTCCTGATATTACAGACAAGAAAGAGGAGAAAGACAGACAGTGAGAGACAGCCAGTAAGAGAGTGTTAGGAACTGCAGCCCCTCCCCCCCACCCCAAAAAAAAAAAAAAATCAATAAATAAAAACACCCCACACAAAAAGATTTCATGGCTTCCTTATTTGACAAGTTTCCAAGCAAAAAAAAAATTTGCCTAAAATGGAGGATGTTGCAATTTGCCCCTTTTAATTTATCAATATAATGGTAGAAAAAGAGCACTACAAAAGAGAAGAGGTGAAAGAAAGAGCTGGAACGTCAAAGAACCATAAGCACCTCCCACAAAGTAATTTAATAAAACGCTATAGGAACAAAGTTTCTATTAAGTTATAGAAGGAAATTTATGTTAACTCACAAAACATAATTCAAAATACCCAACATTTCTTAGATAATCTACTATCCATACCAAATGCAGCTTACACAGTATATATGGAACAGTACATACTAGCATAGATTGTGTACTCCACTTCTGAAAAAGAGTAGTACCAAAATCATTTTGGTACCAAAAGCGGTGATTCAGTGGTTTACAACTTATCCCCTATCTTGCCTTCGGCAATCTCCGGCTCTGCCATTGAGATGTATTGAGGCGGCGTGTCGGCCGCCGCTTCGTGCGGGGGTCGACACCCGCTATCTCGGCGGAGAGCCGGGGCCCCGTACAGAGAGATCGCAGGGGGCCCCAGAGGTCGGACCCCCCGCGATCTCAAACTTATCCCCTATCCTTAGGATAGGGGATAAGTTTTTCACCACTGGACTACCCCTTTAAGGACGTGGGGCGTATGCATACGCCCGTGGGAATTCCGGTCCCCGCCGCTAGCCGGTTGGGGACCGGACCGGGATGCCTGCTGAAATCATTCAGCAGGCATCCCGGTGCAGTGCCGTGGATTGTAATTTGCCATAGATTGTGATGGAGTGACTCAGCAGTTTTCCCTGCTCGAGCGCTCCGCCTCCATCACATTCTATAGGCTGACACTCGCACACCACCCCCCCAACCACTGGTTACTGCGGGGGCTGGGGGTGTGCGAGTGTCACGTGACATATTTAATACTCGCACAACGCAGCTCACGGCAGTCTCACTTAGGCTATCACAGGGAGAGCTGCACGGAGCTCTCATAGCCTCTGTGGCCCGTGTTATTGTCACCCGCCAGCGCGCTCGATCGCCAGCGCTATCGGGATCCCTATGCCCGATAGCGCTGTCATCCACTTGACTCCCGCCAGCGCGATCGGTCGCCAGCTCGATCGGGATCCCAGCTAAAGGCTGCCCAGGCATGCTAGGAGTTGTAATTTAGGACTACAACTCCCAGCATGCCCAGACAGCTAAAGGCAGCCCGGGCATGCTGGGAGTTGTAGTTTAGCTGATGGGACCACAACTCCCAGCATGCCCAGACAGCTGAAGGCTGCCCAGGCATGCTGGGAGTTGTAATTTAGCTGATGGGACCACAACTCCCAGCATGCCCAGACAGCTAAAGGCTGCCCAGGCATGCTGGGAGTTGTAGTTTTACACCGGTATAAAGTAGTTAGCGTAGTGTTAGCGCGATTTTAGCGTAGTTAGCGTAGCATTAGCTCAATTTTAGCGTAGCTTTAGTTTAGTGTTAGCGCGGTTTTACAGTTTTTAGCATATTTAGCATAGCGTAGTGTTAGTGCAGTTGTAGCGTAGCATAGTGTTAGCGCAGTTTTAGTGTATTTAACGTAGCCTAGTGTATTTAGTGTAGCATAGTGTAAGCGCAGTTGTAGCGTATTTAGCATAGCGTAGTGTTAGCGCAGTTTTAGTGTATTTAACGTAGTGTTAGTGCAGTTTTAGTGTATTTAGCGTAGCGTTAGTGCGGTTTTAGCGTAGATTAGTTTTAGCGCAGTTTTAATGTATTTAGTGAAGCGTTGCATTAGCACAGTTTTAGCGTAGCGTATTGTTAGCGTAGTCTTAGAGTAGTGAGCGCAGCATAGTCTTAGAGTAGTTAGCGTAGTGTAAGCCCAGTTCTAGCATAGTTGGCGTAGTTGTACACGGGTGTAGTGTAGCTAACTTAGTTTTACAGGCAGATGAAGTGTAGTTTAGAGAGTTTAGCGTGGGGTGTAGCTTAGCCTAGTCATAAAGTGAAGGGGCTACAACTCCCAGCATGCCCAGACAGCAAAAGGCTGTCCGGGCAGGATGGAAGTTGTAGTTTTGCAAAAGTAGCAGAGGCAGTTGCGCTCTGCTACATTAATGTAGTATACAGCCACCTGTATAGATGGCTGGATACGATGATCACATGGCCACTTACCCACCTCCGTTCCTGCTCTGTCAATGGACTATTAGCAATGCAGGAAGATGACGGAGCTCGAACGGGGGTGGTAAGTTAGGCTCTCCAGGTACTAACCCATTTTTTTTGTGTTTGTCTTCTCGTTTCAGATACGTGAATGCGGAGGACTACATCGGAATCGGTGGACTACAACGATGACCTGCATTTTTTTCTTTTCTTTTAATAAAATGGTTAACAAGGGCTGTGGGGGAGTGTTTTTCCTAAAAAAAATTTTTTAACTTGTGTGTGCGCTTTTTTTCTTTATTACTTTACAGGCTTAGTAGTGGAAGCCGTCTTGTAGACGGAGTCCATTACTAAGTCGGGGCTTAGCGTTAGCCCCAAAAACAGCTAGCGCTAATTTCAAATTATTACCCCGGTACCGAACGCCACAGGGGTACAGGGAATAGCCGATACCAACAGGCCCAGAGTGCCAAATATGGCACTCTTGGGCCTAGGCGGTAACAGGCTGCCGTTATTTAGGCTGGGGAGGGCCAGTAACAATGGTCCCCGCCCACCCTGGTAACATCAGGCTGTTGCTGTTTGGCTGAAAATGAAAAGACTGGCAACCACACACATTTTATTTTTTGCTTTTTATTTAAAAAAAACAAAAAAAAAAAACGTGTGGTTCCCCGTCTTTTCATTAGAGCTCTAAATTGCTGCTCGGTAAAAGCGTTTTCGAGTTAGTTTGTAAAGGGACGGTGGGCAGAATTGCGAAAAAGGGTTCAGTCCTTAAGGTGAAAGAGGGCTGCATCCTTAAGGGGTTAAACACTGAGGGTTGGGCATATATGCTGCAGATTTCCGCTCCAAAATGCATAGCAGCAAAAGCGCACCAAAATCACACAGATTTATTGCAAATTTTACAACCCCACTGGCAGACTGTATCCTCGGTCTATCAGGCACTGCTCTGTAATTCGTTTATCAGCTGCACCTGGTATTACAGTTCTGTCCCATTCACCTATATGGGACAATGTTCTAGTCAGCTATAAACCAGGCACAACCCACTTCTAAAAGTATGCAAGTCTGCAACATTTCTGGTACATTTGACTATAGCCATGAAAAAGAAATAGCCTATGCATATGTAAAAGCAAAAAGGTAACTTTTGTAACTTAGTACATTTTCTCTTTTTTTTCCTGATCAGAGAGGTGCATAGCAGTGTAGATCCTTTATTTTCCTACACAGAACATGTAACTGTCAACATGAAGCTACCCCAAAAAATACTGCCACTGCACAAAGAAGCTCCACATGCAAACAGTGCTAAGCTACTAACAAAAAAATTAAATAAAAGAAAAGCTACTGTAGTCTGCAGTTTCTCAATGGTCATCATGTTCCCCACACTAAACCCAATACACTGGATTATAGTGCGTGTGAATAAGAGACCGATGCAGGGTCAGTGAGTTAAATATGTACCTACAGTTCGGTGCGATGTTCCTCTTAAGGTCCACCTGGGTGAATGAGGATATTCATGATCCCTGGTCACGTGACCAGCGATCATGAATGTTCAAATTCACTCGGCAGACCTGCCTCCATTGCGCAATTCACCGAAGATAGAAGCAGACCTTCAGAGGGACAGGACACCACGCCGGACTGAAGGTGTGTATTTAACTCACTGACCCTGCATCTCCTGTTCACCCACACTATAGCCCAGTGTATTGGTTTAGTGTGGATGAACAGGATGACCGCTTTCTTTTAAGGGGTTTTCTATAGGATTAAAGGCCATCACCTATGCAAAGGGCAGACCCATCTCAATTTTTACTATAGATATTACTCATCTCTGTCAATTAAAACTCATTAAAGCATTCCTGTTCAACAAACTTTGCATAGATCAATAGTACAAGCTAATAAGACACGTTTTAATATATATCTTATTAAACAAAAATGCTCATTTCTCCTGTTATCAGGTTTTTTTCCTTTTCCTGTCAGAACATATTCCTCTCTGATAATCGGATAAACCTAACTTCTGTAAGATCACTCCAGCATTAAATTACAGGCAGGCATTACAAGCCTATGGGGGGGGGGGGGGGAGGATTGGAGGTAAAGTGCATGTGCACACAACAGCAGGACAGAGAGAGAGAGATATTACAGACAGTAGAGATAGTCTGTAAGCAAGATCTCACCCCAGGGCTTTATAGACAGTTTAGACGGCTCACTGGTTTTTCCTGCCTTTCAGGCTGTATAGTCTGTGTATGGAGACATAGAAGTTAGGCTCCTCTGCACTGTGTGCAGTTGTTAGGATCTTTTTTTTTTTTTTTTTTTTTTTTACTAGCAACTCAGCCTATAAAAGACTGATTTTTTTTAAGTGGACAATTTTCACTGTCTTATATGCCGAGTTGCTAGTAAATAGACTTGTTAGTTCACCCCTACCCCATATGTGGTCGTAAAATGCTCTGCGGACGCACAACAAGGCTCAGGAGTGAGAGCGCACTATGTACATTTGAGGCCTAAATTGGTGATTTGCACAGGGGTGGGCGATTTTATAGCAGTTCTGAAATAAACGCAAAAAAATAAATACCCACATGTGACCCCAATTTGGAAACGACACACCTCATGGAACGTAACAAGGGATATAGTGAGCCTTAACACCCCACAGGTGTTTGACGAATTTTCGTTAAAGTTGGATGGGAAAATGAAAAAAAAAAATATATAAATTAAACTAAAATGCTGGTGTTACCCAAAATTTTTCATTTTCACATCGGAAAATAGGGAAAAAAAAGCCCCCCAAAATCCCATTGTCGCTCCTTCCCTTCTGAGCCCTCTAGTGCTCTCACAGAGCACTTCACATATACATATGAGGTATTTACTTACTCGAGAGAAATTGGGTTACAAATTATAGGAAGATTTCTTTCCTTTTACCCCTTGTAAAAATTCAAAAACTGGGTCTACAAGAACATGAGTGTAAAAAATGAAGATTGTGAATTTTCTCCTCAACTTTGCCGCTATTCCTGTGAAACACCTAAAGGGTTAACACACTTACTGAATGTCATTTTGAATACGTTAAGGGGTGCAGTTTTTATAATGGGGTATATCTAATATGAAGGACCCAAATCCACTTCAAAACTGAACTGGTCCCTGAAAAATTCTAATTTTGAAAGTTTTGTGAAAAACTGGAAAATTGCTGCTGAACTTTGAAGCCCCCTGATGTCTTTCAAAAGCAAAAAACATGTCAACTTCACGATGACAATATAAAGTGACATATTGTACATGTGAATTAATATATAACTTGGGATGTCCATTTTCCTTATAAGCAGAGAGTTTCAAAGCTTAAAAAATGCTAAATTTTCAATTTTTTCATAAAATTTGGGAATTTTTAACCAAGAAATGATGCAAGTATCGATGAAAATTTACCACTAACAAAGTAGAATATGTCACAAAAAAAACTCTTGGAATCAGAATGAAAAGTAAAAGCATCCCAGAGTTATTAATGGGACAGTGGTCAAATGTGCAAAAAAAGGGCAGAGTTCTTAAGGTGAAAAATGAGCTGCGTCCTTAAGGGGTTAAACAGCGGTTTTCTGAACAGCTATCCATACGCCCTCCGTATTTCCGATCACCGCCGCTCATCGGGTGGTGATCGGACTGGGATGACTGCCAATATCTAACAGCAGGAATCCCGTGGCAATGCCTAGGGGGGTCCTGAGCCAAAACACCGCCCCCCCATCACAGCAATCGCCGCAAATCGCAGGTCAATTCAGACCAGATCAGCTCAGACCATTCTTAAGGATAGGAGTGAGGTGGCAGTGTTGCCACCCCCTCCTATCCCCTGCCATTGGTCGATCAGGCTGACAACCAATGGCAGGAGGGGGGCGGGGTTTGGAGTTAATTTCCCCCGCTCTGCCCATCGATCGAAGTCGGGGCAGAGCAGGAATGGGAACACGGGCGGCCATGTGGAGTGGCGGCGATGTGCGCAGCGTGGAGAAGGCTGCAGCGAAGATAGCGGTAAGTGATCTTCACTGTGGCCTTCTAAAAGCTGCAAAACTACAACTCCCAGCATGCCCAGACCGCCAAAGGCTGTCTAGGCATGCTGGGAGTTGTAGTTTTGAAACATCTGGAGGGTCACAGTTTAGAGACTACTACACAGTGGTCTTCAAACTTTGGTCCTCCAGATGTTGCAAAACTACAACTTTCAGCATGCACCGACTGTCTGGGCATGCTGAGAGTTGTAGTTTTGCCACATGTTAAGTGGCACAGTTTGGAGAACACTATACGGTGGTCTCCAAACTGTAGCCCTCCGGATAAGTACAATTCCCTGCATGGCAAGACAGTCATGGATGCTGGGGGTGTAGTTCTGTAATATTTTCAGATGCTTCAGAACTACAACTCCCAGCATGCCTGGACAGTCTGGGCATGCTTGGAGTTTTGCAACATCTGGAGGGCTACAGTTTGGAGACCACTACTTAGCGGTCTCCAAACTGTTCTTCCCCAGTTGTTGCATAACAACTGCTAGCATGCCCAGACTGTTCAGGCATGCTGGGAGTTGTAGTTCTGCAACATCTGAAGGGCCAGATATTGCAGAACTACACGCCCAGCATCCCTGACTGTCTGGCCGTGCTGGGAATTGTAGTTTTGCCACAGCTGTAGGCACACTGGTTGGGAAACACTGAGCAAGAGTCTGTTTCTTAACTCAGTGATTACAACACGCGTGCCCCCAGCTGTTGTAAAACTACAACTCCCAGAATGCACTGACAGACCATACATGCTGGGAGTTGTAGTTTTGCAACAGCTGGAGGCACACGGCTCAGAATCACCAGTGTGCCCCCATCTATTGTAAAACTACAACTCCAAAAAGGTACGGTCTGTCAGTGCATTCTGGGAGTTGTAGTTTTGCCACAGCTGAAGGTTTGCCCCCCCCCCCCCCCCCCCCCATTTGAATGTACATTCACAAGGGCGGGTTTAGTGTGGGTTTCCTTCTACAAGTTTGAGCTGCAGCTTATTTTCTGCCGCAGCTCAAACTCCCAGCAGAAAACCTACTGTAAACCCCTGCCTGTGTGAATGTACCCTAAAAACACTACACTACCAAATAAAAAAGTAAAACACTACATATACACCCCATTACACCCCCCCCCCCCCCCCAATAAAAAAAACATCTCATACAGCAGTGTTTCCTAAACGAAGCCTCCAACTGTTGCAAAACCACAACTCCCAGTATTGCCGGACAGCCATAGACTGTTCTGGCAGGCTGGGAGTCTTGCAACAGCTGGAGGTACCCTGTTTGGGAAACACTGCTGTAGGGTTTTGGTGGAGACAAGCCCCATCCTTGTAACCAGGTCCGCCCCTATTGCTAATTACTTATTTAGGCCTCAAATGCGCATGGCGCTCTCACTTCAGAGCCCTATCCTATTTCGAGGCAACAGTTTAGGGCCACACATGGGGTCTCTCTGTACTTGGGAGTAATTGCGTTACAAATTATTCCCATGTTAGTGTAAAAAAATAAAAAATTTTACACTAACATGCTGGTATTGCCCCATACTTTTAATTTTCACAAGAGGTAAAAGGAGAAAAAGACCCCCAAAACCCCATATGTGTACGTAAAATGCTCTGCGGACGAACTACATGGCTCAGGAGAGAGAGCGCGCCATGTACATTTGAGGCCTCAATTGGTCATTTGCACAGGGGTGGCTGATCGTTACAGCGGTTAAAAAAATAAATAAAAATAAAAAAAACACATCCATGTGACCCCATTAGCAAGGGGTATAGTGAGCCTTAACAACCCACAGTTCTTTGACAAATTTTCATTAAAGTTGGACATGAAAATAAAAAATAAAAAAAAGTTCCCCCTGAAATTCTGGTGTAACCCCAAATTTCTCATTTTCACAAGGGGTAATAGGAAAAAAAGACCCCCAAAATTTGTAAACCCATTTCTTCTGAGTATATAAATACCCCATATGTGGATGTAAAGTGCTCTGCGGGTGAACTATAATGCTCAGAAGAGAAGAAGCGCCATTGGGCTTTTTGAGAGAGAATTAGGCTGGAATTAAAGGCTGTGTGTGTTTATAAAGACGCCATGGTGCCATAACAGAGGACCCCCTCCACATGTGACTACACCCCTCACAGAATCTAACACGGGGTGCAGTGAGCATTTACGCCCCATAGGTGTCTGACAGATTTTTTTTTCATTTGCACAGCCCACTGTTCCAAAGATCTGTCAAATGCCAGTGGGGTATAAATGCTTACTGCACCCCTTATTAAATTCTGTGAAGGGTGTAGTTTCCAAAATAGTATGCAACGTGTTTATTTTTTTATTTTTATTTTTTTTACTGTTCTGGCATCATGGGGGCTTCCTAAATTAGCTCTCCAAAAGCCCATGTCGCTCCTTCTTTTCTAAGCCTTCGAGAGCACCCGCAGATCACTTTACATGCACATATGAGGTATTTCCTTACTCGAGAGAAATGGGGTTACAAATTTTGTGGGACATTTTCTCCTATTACTCCTTGTGAAAATGAAAAGTTTGGGGTAACACCAGCATTTTAGTGTTAAAAATCAAATTTTTTATTTTCACGTCTCAATTTAACAAAAGTTTGTCAATCACCTGTGGGGTGATAAGGCTCCCTGTACACCTTGTTATGTTCCTTGAGGGGTGTAGTTTCCAAAATAGTAGGCCATGTGTTTTTTTTTTTTTTGCTGTTCTGGCACCATAGGGGCTTCCTAAATGCAACATGCCCCCCTAAAACCATTTCAGCAACATTTGAAACACCAAAAGGGTTAACACTTGCTGAATGTCATTTTGAATACTTTGAGGGGTGCAGTTTTTATAATGGGGTCATTTATGGGGTATTTCTAATATGAAGGCCCTTCAAATCCACTTCAAAACTGAACTGGTCCCTGAAAAATTTCGATTTTGAAAAAAATAAGAAAATTGCTGTAGAACTTTGAAGCCCTCTGATGTCTTCCAAAAGTAAAAACATGGTAACTTTATGATGTAAACATAAAGTAGACATATTGTATATGTGAATCAAGATCTAATTTATTTGGAATATCTATTTTCCTTACAATCAGAGAGCTTCAAAGTTAGAAAAATGCCAAATTTCCAATTTTTTCATAAAATTTTGGAATTTTTCCCCTAGAAATGATGCACAATGTCCTGAATGTACAATGTCATGAAAAAACTCTCTTAATCAGAATGAAAAGTAAAAGCATCCCAGAGTTATTAATGCTTAAAGTGACAGTGGTCAGAATTGCAAAAAAGGCTCCAGTCCTTAGGGTTATAATGAACTCCGTTCCCCAAGGGGGTTAAAAAAAAATCTTAATCCTTCCAGTACTTTTTATGGGCTGCATAATACAGAAATAAGAACTCCAAAAAGCTAAAGATTATGTCACAACCACAGTGCTCTCTGCTGACCTCTGCTGTTCATTTTAGGAACTGTCCAGAGCAGAAGAAAGTCACCATAGCAAACATATGCTGCTCTGGACAGTTCCTAAAATGGACAGCATATGTCAGCAGAGAGCACTGTGGTCGTGACATAAGAGAAATCCAAAAAGATAAACATTTCCTCTGTAGTATACATCCCCTAAAACTGGAAGGATTAAGATTTTTCTAATAGAAGTAATTTACAAATCTGTTTAACTTTCTGGCACCAATTTATAAAAAAAAAAATCTTTTTTTTGAGTTTTCCGCTGTAGTATCCCTTTAACCCCTTAATGACCGGGGTTTTTCCGTTTTTTGCATTTTCGTTTTTTGCTCCTTGCCTTAATTTTGCACCTAAAAATCCATATGATGGCTTATTTTTTGCGCCACCAATTCTACTTTGTAATGACGTTAGTCATTTTGCCCAAAAATCTACGGTGAAACGGAAAAAAAAAAATCATTGTGCGACAAAATTGAAAAAAAAAAAAAAAAAAAAACGCTGTTTTGTAACTTTTGGGGGGCTTCCGTTTCTACACAGTACATTTTACGGTAAAAATGACACCTTATCTTTATTCTGTAGGTCCATACGATTAAAATGATACCCTACTTCTATAGCTTTGATTTTGTCCTACTTCTGGAAATAATCATAACTACATGCAGGAAAATGAATACGTTTAAAATTGTAATCTTCTGACCCCTATAACTTTTTTATTTTTTCGTGTATGGGGCGATATGAGGGCTCATTTTTTGCGCCGTGATTTTAATGGTACCATTTTTGCATTGATAGGACTTATTGACATTTTTAAATGATATAAAAAGTGACTAAAAATGCACTATTTTGGACTTTGGAATTTTTTTGCGCGCATGCCATTGACCGAGCGGTTTAATTGATATATTTTTTATAATTCGGACATTTCCGCACGTGGTGATACCACATGTTTATTTACACTTTTTTTTTTTTTTTTTTTATGGGAAAAGGGGGGTGATTCAAACTTTTAATAGGGGAGGGGTTCAATGATATTCACTTTTTTTTTTGCAGTGTTATAGGTCCCATAGGGACCTATAACACTGCACACACTGATCATCATTGATCACTGGTTTCTCATAGGAAACCAGTGATCGACGATTCTGCCGCATGACTGCTCATGCCTGTATCTCAGGCACCGAGCAGTCATTCGGCGATCGGACAGCGAGGAGGCAGGTAGGGGCCCTCCGCTGTCCTGTAAGCTGTTCGGGATGCCGCGATTTCGCCGCGGCTATCCCGAACAGCCCACTGAGCTAAGCGGCAGCTTTCACTTTCGGTTTTAGCCACGCGGCTCAGCTCTGAGCGCGCGGCTAAAGGGTTAATAGCGCGCGGCGCTGCGCGCTATTAGCGGTGGGTCCCGGCTTCACTATGATGCCGGGCCCGCCGTGATATGATGCGGGGTTACCGTGTAACCCCGCGTTATATCAGGGGAGCAGGACCAAGGACATACCAGTACGTCCTTGGTCCTTAAGGGGTTAAGTCTTATGGGACTCTGGCTGGGGAATTAAAAACTGTCTGCTATTGGAAGGTGTCCACTAAGGGAGATTTCACTGTACGGGCAAGTTTTTTTTGCACATGACCTGTAGTTTTTTCTTAGTATCACTTGTGTTTGTGAGACTATTTGATCGCTTTTTGTTATTTTTTGTGAATGTGATGTCACCAAAAGGCAGCAATTTTGGACTTTTTTTCCCCCGTTTACGCTGTTCATTGTATGGAATCATTAACCCCTTAAGGACATAGTGTTTTTCCGTTTTTTTGCACTTTCGTTTTTTACTCATTGAATTTTAAAATTCATAACCCTTTCAATTTTGCATCTAAAAAAATCCATATGATTGCTTATTTTTTGCACCACCAGTTTTACTTTGTAATGACATCAGTCATTTTACCCAAAAATCTACATCGAAACAAAAAAAAAAAAAAAAAATAATAATTTGTGCGACAAAATTGAAGAAAAAAAAAAAGGCCATTTTGTAACTTTTGTGGGCTTCTGTTTCTACGCAGTACATTTTTGGTAAAAATGACAAATTATTCTGTAGGTTCATACAATTAAAGTGATAATTCTGGAAAAATCACAACTACATGCACGAAAATTAATAGGTTTAAAATTGGCATCTTCAGACCCCTCTAACTTCTATTTTTCCGCATACGGGGAGGTATAAGCTAATTTTTTGCGGCGTAATCTGAAGTTTTTAGCAGTACCATTTTTGTTTTGATCTGACTTTTTGATCGCTTTTTATAAAAAAAAAAATTATGGTATAAAAAAAGTGACCAAAAATACGCTATTTTGGACTTTGGAATTTTTTTTTTCACGCATACGCCATTGACCGTGTGCTTTAATTTACAATATATTTTTATAGTTCGGACATTTACGCACGCGGTGATACCACGTTTATTTTTATTTACACAGTTTTTTTTTTTTTAATGGAGAAAGGGGGTGATTCAAACTTTTATTAGGGAAGGGGTTAAATCATCTTTATTAACCTTTTTTTTTTTTTGCAATGTTATAGCCCCCATAGGGGACTATATCATGCAGTTGTTTCAATGCACTGATCAATGCCATTGCATTGATCAGTGTTATCGGCAGTCGATTGCTCAAGCCTGGATTTCAGGCTTGGAGCAATCAATCACTGATCGGACGGAGGCAGGTAAGGCACCCTCCTGATGCACCCTAGCTGATTGGGACATCACTGTTAGATGAGCAAAGTTACAGTAATTCGATTTGTCATGAACCTCGCGGCTCGGCGGTTGCTGACTTTAGCCTGCATAAATTAGTTCAGCTTTCAGTTGCTCCAGTGGGCTGGAAAAGGTGCACATTTGAGAACTGCCTGATGCAGTATGACATTCAATTCAATGAGCACTATTCGAGTCAGCATTTTCAGACTATTTCTGGCTGGACTGAAAACAGTGGTCTGTTGGGATTACACACAGTGATACAAAAGACTAGCATGTGTAGAGCAGGATGAGACCTGCAGGAACATTATGCACAAAGTAATACTGCACTATTTTGCAGTTTTCCCTATAACCCTCTATAACAGATTATATAACTGCTTGAGGCAATCTTGGTCATCAGTAGCTGTTACAGCCCAAGGTTGTGAAAAGTTAGCTTCAATATGTACACTGAACTCATACCTTCTGACTCTGCTTCTACAGGCTAAGCTTCTAAAGCTGTACAAAAATAATCTTGGCTTTAAAGAGTACCGGTAACCAAATTAAATTTTATGTAATTATAAGTAACTTTGCTATTTACTTGCTGTTAAAAATCTTCAACCTTTACATGTTTTTACTGCGATTGAAAAAAACAGCCACTAGGTGGATTTGTTCTGTTCCCTGCCAAAACTGCATCTTACAGTTACATAGCAGTTACGCATTCTGAGGTAGAGCAATTTATAGCCAGGAAACATCTGATATGTCCTCCACTCCTGACGTGCCTCCCTGTCACAATGTAGAAGATGTGTTCTGGGAAGCATAATGGCAACCACTTCTACAATGGAATTATGGCAAATGGATGATTATGGTAAGAAAAACCATTGCCAACCAGAAATTTCCTTGGTGGGACAAAAGTAGCATTACAAAAAGGTAGAAACCCAAGTCCACCAGAGTGAGAAGCACTCTTGCATACTCTTCACCTCAGCTCAGAGGGAGTCCCAATGTGAGACACCCCTTAACACCTCGATGCAGTGGAGGACAGGATAGTATGTGCATTTCTATTTATGCAATCACTACTATTAATCTTAAAGCACTAAACTATTTGAGGTTTCATGGGTCATTAATCCCTTTTCTTACTCACGTGCATTCCCAGACTCTTGAACAAGGCTCTTGTAAAATGGAAACTTGCGGGACAGTCTGAAACTCTTTTTGCGCTTTGATTTGATGGACTTTGTCAGATGGGATGATGACAAACAATGGATAAAAAGGAATGAAATGCCCAAAAAGTGTAGGATACGAGACAGGAGCAGAAAAGAGAAAACAAAAAGACAAAAAAAATAAAAAATAATTGATAAAAAAAAAATTATCAAATATGGGTTTATATGTCATGCACAAACAAGCAAAAATCATAATGGAATAGTGTGATGAATTAGGAGGCAAGGGCAACATGAAGTTTAGACAGAAAAAAAATAAAATAAAAAAAAAACGAACACAAACCCCAAAACTTAGCCTGTCTTCAGAAACTGAACTTAAAACCCTTGCTACTATTATAAAAAAAAAAAAAAAAACAGCAGCTCAACCATCCAGTTTTGCTGGAAAAGGTCACCGCTGCAAATTTCCTTTGGTGGTAGAGTAGCATAACTGCAGGATTAGACACAAAGTATTTGTCTGTAGCTTATAAGCATGAACACACATAGGTGCACATAGGAGCTGTGCACACGGTAGGAGATTGTTAAAAGGAAAATCATCGTCTATACTGCTGGCCGTAACAAAAATTAACAGGTACATACCTTCCTCGCTCCCCCGGTAATCGGCTCTGGTCTCAGCCACGGTCTTCTTCTTCTGGATGCCAGTGGTCGGCGAGTCATACTGCACTCAGCCAATCACCAGCCGCAGAGAAGTCCCGACTCGGCCGGCGATAGGCTGAGTGGCAGGGTGACGTGCCGAGTCGGGACTTCGCTGCGGCCGGTGACTGGCTGAGTGCAGTATGACTCTCCAACTACCAGCAACCAGGAAAAGAACCGCGGCGGAGACCGGAGCCAGTTACCGGAGGCACTGGGGGAGCAAAGGAAGGTATGTACCAGTTTATTTTTTTGACTTCCGGCAGTATGGACGATAATTTTCCTATTCCGGAGATCTCCTTTAGGTTTTAAAATTGCTGATTGCAAATGTGGACATATTATTAAGTTACATTTATGTGCCAAAGCATACTCACTCTGTTTGTCTCCATACCAGAACGCCCATGAAACTTGACTGTTTTCAGCCGTGCTCTCTCTTTTTTCTCAACCCTGAAAAAAAAGGCGCTGTAGACTTTTTTCTTTTTAAAAAAGGTACCTACAACTATTAATCAGTGCATGTTGATTCATTTTGCCAAGCAAAATTAAATTATAGCTCAACATGTTGACTTTAAACTATGAAATCCGCTCACCTTTTTTTGCTGGGAATCACGCCAATTTGTTCACTTTCGCCATGGGGTGTGACAAGCCTAGCCTGCCACCATTCGTCATCAGAGGCATTGATAACATGTAAAATATCTCCATAAGAGAAACTTAGCCCCTGGCTTGGCAAGCAGCTGTCCCGAGATCGATCATAGTCAAACAAGGCCCTGTTTAATAGATCGTTCAGATAACAAAAGTGATTAATCTATTATGAGGAATCACAAATAGATGAACATCGTTTTTTATGAGATGCCAGCATTACTTCACACAATCAGACAAAAGCAAATAAAGACTCTTCCAACTTGAATATAAGGCTGAGATAGCACTTTCAATTTCCACCCTATCATTAAAGGGGAACTCAGGTACTTTTGTTCTAAACCCCTATCCACAGGAGGTGGAGGACTCATCTCCCTGCTCTGCTCACTCACAGCCTCCCTGAACTTAGCAGTGACAGCTGAACTTTGTGAGAAGGGAAGACAGAGGCCAGACATCTGCAGCATTTATAAACATAGGACAGCAATTTCCAGGCACATTGACCACGAATGCGAGAGAATATATCAATTAATTGTTTGTATGCAAATTTATATATGTTACTCTATGGGCACAAAATGAATGGATTTCTTCTGGACTTGCACCCTATACTGCGGACATGGTATGCTCCAGTGCTGGCCATGTGGGAAGGGGGAGAAAGGAGCACATTGTCATGCTCCTAAAGGAACACCCCCAGCCAACAGCAAAAGGAGAGAGAAGCCCTAGAGAAGAAAATACGATTGTACAGGCTGGTTGTGCAGGTGACCCTGAAAATGATATCTACCTATCCCTGATCCCTTGCCAAGTTTGCCTTTTATGTTACTTTTTCGGACTGTAGGCGTTCCAGGAGCATGCTGACATCACCGCTTCAGCTTCCTCACTCCGCCCGGCTGTGAGCAGGCCTGAGGAAGTAGCAGCCGTGACAACGTGCTCCTGGAGGGCCACCCATGCACCAAGTAGGCCATCTGAATAAGGAAGATAATGGTCGAACATGGCCAGAGATTGAGGATTGGCAAGTATCATCAGCGTCACACGAAATTCCAGCCTGTACCAAAAGATGAATACGGATGACACAGATTACAGATTCCCTTTCAGGGTAGGGTCACAGATGCTATATTGTGCTGCTGTGTATTTTCCTACCCATTGAAGTCAGGCTACTTTCACACTGCCGTTATGACACGGCAGTGTGATGGGCATCAGGGGAGAATAGCGGGAGAAAAATGACAGCAAGTGCAGTCTTTTTCTCCTGCTATTCCCATCCACAACCAATGGCGCCCGGCAGCCCCCATAGTAGTAAACTGGAGCCACAGGGACCCGTTTCTCTCCATCACAACAATGGCCGTTAAACAAAAACCTATACATAATAATAGGTATTGTCACGTTCGTAGGGATTTGAAGGAAGGAAGGTCGGGCAAAAGATGGAAAATAAAAATAAAGCTATATAAATTGGGTATCTCCATAATTGCACCAACCCACAGAATAAGGGTGGGTTCACACTACATTTCTTACATATGGACCCAGCCCGTATTTCATTCATTTGAATGAACCGACCAGAGTAAGGTAGTTACTCCGGTTGGCTAATTTTTGCCCCGTATTCGGTTTTGTGACCGGACCTAAAAGCGTAAGGAGCGCCCGGTTTTCACTCCCCCCAGCTGGATCCGGTGACTATCTTCAAAACGTAGCGTGAACCCACCCCCAAAGAGAACATCATTTTCACCCAATAGTGAACACAGTAAAATAAAATAAAAACCCAGAAATTTGTCAATTCCCCCCCACCCCGCTGCCACCCTTTGCCGAAAAGCCCCCCGCCCCAGCAGCTACATGTGTCTCCTCCATTCCCAGCTTCAATCAAGTGCTCCATTCTGCACCCAACTCATGCAGAGATATAACTATGTGAGCACACAGTGTTTCATTTCTACATCCCTCGTGCTGGAGCAGCAGCAGCATGGTGAACAAAAGGCCCCATAATGGTAATTAAAGGCATTTTTCTACCTCCCTAAATTGTGTGGAGAGAGAAAAAAAAAAAAAAAGATACAACATGTAATTATATCTGTCTTTCCCAACTGCAGCTATTGGAAAACTACAAATTGATAAAAGGGAGGAATCCCGAAAGCTTGATAAAGGGAGGAATCCCAAAATACAGCACTACTACTTTTTCTTATTGAAATAACTGTGTCCCAATACTCTGAATGCCATAACTTTTTTTTTTCGTTATCCAATGGAGTAGTGTGGGGGCTTTTTTAGCAGGAGAGGCTTTTATTTGAATACATTTTGTGGTAGGTGCCACTTCATGATTTTTTTTTTTTTGCAGGCAAATAACGGTATCCCCCCCCCCCCCCCCCCAAAAAAAAAAAAAAATTATCAGCCCAGCGCTGCGCTGTCCCCATCGGGGTAAATACTCACATCACCCGCAAGCGCTGCCCTCCTGGTCCTCCTGTTTGCTGCAGGCCGCCGGCGCTGACACTGTATACTGTACGCTGTATCCCTATGCCGGGGCTGCAAAAGGTAAACAAAATAAACTTTAACGCACGCTCTTCCTGGAGATGGGACCGACGGAGAGCCGCCAGCCTATCACCTGCCGCAGCGATGCTCCACCTCGGCCGGTGATAGGCTGAGCCCACTGTCATGTAAGAAGCCGGCTTCTAACATGACAGTGGGCTCAGCCTATCACCGGCTGAGGCGGAATATCGCTGCGGCCAGTGATAGGCTGACGGCTCTCCGACGTTCCCGTGCCCAGGAAGCAAGTCCGGACCGACGGTTAAAGTTTATTTTGTTTATCTTTTGCAGAACAGCGCTTGCGGGTCACATATGATTAGTTTCCCAATGGGGACAGCGCAGTGCTGGGCTGATCATTCATTCCCGAGCGGGAGGGACCAAACCAGTATTGTGGTATTGGGAAAAATTCATATCGTGCTGGACAAAAATTCCGGTATTAGGTATGAACTGGTATATCGCCCAGCACTAAAGCAGTGACTTGGCCTCCGGCTGCCATGACATCAATCGGAACTCCGTCCTCCCCTGAAGATGCTGTGGTCACATTGACATTATCTACAGGGTTAATTGGCAAAGCTCTGTTCCACTTTTAACACTTGTTTCGAGAGCTCGGCTGTGTATGACAGCTGGCTCCCACTGATTGTCATACGAGTTTACCTTCTAAACTGTCAGAGCCTTTGTAGGTTATGTTGGTCAAAAAGAGTTAATTACCTTCCTACTTTAGCCACTTAGGGACCAAGGGCGTACCTGTATGCCTGTGGGAATTTCAGTCCCCGCTGAAATCATTAAGCAGGCATCCCCCATGTCGGCGATCACAGCAAATCGCCGGTGAATTCACACCGGCATTTTGCGGCGAATCCGGGTCATTACGGGTCTCCGTAGACCCAGAAAATAAGGGGGAATCGGGGATGTCCAAGACACCCACGATCCCCCTGAAAGGATAGGAGTGAAGTGGCAGGGGTGCCACCCCTCCTATTGGTTGGTCAGAAGCGACGACCAACAGCAGATCGGGGGCGGAGGGGTTAAAGTTCGGTTCCCCCGCTCTGCCTACCCACTGTAGTCCGGGCAGAACGGGGGAACCGGCGCCGGAGGTTCACTTACCATCAGCTTCAGACGGCAGAGGATGGCAATGTGGCTTCCTGGTGCAGCAATCCCACAGAAGCCAGTGACTAGTTGCCTAGCTGTTTGGGCATGCTGGGATTTGCAGTTTTGCAACGGCTGGAGGGTTGCAGTTTGGAGATCACTGTACAGTGGTCTCTAAACTGTGGCCCTCTAGATCTTGCAAAACTACAACTCCCAGAATGCCCACACCGCAAACAGCTGTCTCGGTATGCTGGTAGTTGTAGTTGAGTACCTCCAGCTGTTGCATAACTACATCTCCCAGCATGCCCTTCGGCGATCAGAACATGCTGGGAGTTGTAGTTTTGCAACATCTGGAGGCACACTGGTTGTAAAATACCGAGTTAGGTAAAAGAACCTAACTGAAGGTTTTCCAACCAGTGTGCCTCCAGCTGTTGCAAAAGTACAACTATCAGCATGCACGGTCTGTCAGTGCATGCTGGGAGTTGTAGCTTTGAAAAAGCTGTATGTTTATAGTACATTCACATGGGTGGGTTTACAGTAAGTTTCCTTCTTCAAATTTGAGCTGTGGCAAATTTTCCGCCACATTGCAAACTCCTAGGGGGAAACTCCACGTAAACCCCCGCCAGTGCAAGTGTACCCTAAAAACACTACACTAACACAATAAAAGGTAAAACACTATATATACACACCCCCTTACACTGCATCCCCCCCCCCAATAAAAATGAAATGTATCGTACAGAAGTGTTTCAAAAACGGAGCCTCCACTGACTTTAGCAACAGCTGGAGGCACCCCGTTTGGGAATCACTGGCATAGAATATTCGTATGTCCACCCCTATGCAATCCCTAATTTAGTCCTCAAATGCGCATGGTGCTCTCTCACTTCAGAGCCCTGTCATATTTCAAGGAAACCGTTTAGGGCCACATATGGGGAATTTCCGTATTAGGGAGCAATTGCACTACAAATTTTGGGGGGCTTTTTCTCCTTTTGCCCCTTATGAAAAGGAAAAGTTGGGGTCTACACCAGCCTGTTAGTGTAAAAAAATTTTACACTAACATGCTGGTGTTGCCCCATAGTTTTTATTTTCACAAGAGGTAAAAGTAAAAAAAGATCCCCCAAAATTTGTAACAATTTCTCCCGAGTACAGAAATACCCCAAACGTGGGCGTAATATGCTCTGCGGACGCACAACAAGGCTCAGGAGTGAGAGCGCACTGTGTACATTTGAGGCCTAAATCGGTGATTTGCACAGAGGGTTGCTGATTTTACAGAGGTTCTGACAAACGCAAAAAAATACATACCCACTTGTGACCCCATTTTGGAAACTACACCCCTCACGGAACGTAACAAAGGGTATAGTGAGCTTTAACACCCCACAGGGATTTAACAAATTTTCGTTAAAGTTGGATAGGAAAATAAAAAAATAAAAAAATATACAGTGACCCCCCCCCGACGTACGATGGCCCAGACATACAATAATTTCAACATGCGATGGCCTCTCAGAGGCCATCGCATGTTGAAGGCAGCATCAACATACGATGCTTTTGTATGTTGGGGCGATCGCATAAACTGTTATCCGGCAGCGCTGACTGCTTCAGTTGCCGCCGGATAGCTGTTTACGGTGCCCCGTGTGCTCCGGTGATGGTCTACCTGTCCTCGGGGCTCTGGAGCGTCCTCTTCGGGATCCCCTCCATCGCCGGAGATCTCCATTGTTGTCATCACGTCGCCGCGCATGCCGTCCCGCCATGCAATAGGAGCGGCAAGATGATGGCGGCGACGTGAGAGTGACGATCCCGGGCAGCAGACACATTCCGGAGTGGCAGGGACATCACAGGGACGCTGCGACAGCGATGGAGCGCAACATCCAGGGCAGCGGTGACGGTCCGGAGAGGCGGGGACAGGCGAGTACAACTTCCTATTCTTTACATTGCACAGATACCTCAACATACGATGGTTCATTTGGAACGGATTACCATCGTATGTTGAGGGACCACTGTATATATTACAAATTTTGGGGGGCTCTTTTTCCTATTTTCCCTTGTAAAAATGAAAAATTTCAATTTCACAGAGGGAAAATAGGAAAAAAATAGACCCAAAAAGTTTGTAACCCCATATGTGGATGTAAAGTGCTCTGCAGGCGAACTACAATGCTCAGAAGAGAAGGAGTGAATTGGTCTTTTGGAGAGAAAATTTGTCCGGAATTGAAGGCCACATGTCTTCTTTATAAAGCCCCCATAGAACCAGAACAACGGACCCCCCCCCCCCCCACCACCCCCCTGTGACTCAATTTTGGAAACTACACCCCTCACAGAATGTAATAAGGGGTGCAGTGAGCATTTACGCCCCACCGGTGTCTGACAGATTTTTGGAACAGTGGTCCGTGAAAATGAAAAATGTAATTTTTAATTTGCTCAGCCCACTGTCCCAAAGATCTGTCAAACGCTGGGGTTTGACAGATCTTTGGAATTCTGCGAGGGGTGTAGTTTCCAAAATAGGGTCACATGTGTGGTCACCACAGGGGCTTTAAGCTTTTGGAGAGAGAATTTGTTTGGAATAGAAGTCAGGGGCCATGTAAAGGGGTACTCCACTGGATAACTTTTTTTGTAAATCAACTGGTGCCAGAAAATTAAACAGATAAGTAAACCACTTCTATTAAGAAATCTTAATCCTTCCAGTACTTTTAAGGCGCTGTATACTAAAGAGAAATCCAAAAAAGAAATTAATTTCCTCTGATGTCATGACCACAGTGTTCTCTGCTGTCCATTTTAGGAACTGTCCAGAGCAGCATATGTTTGCTATGGGGATTTTCTCCTACTCTGGACAGTTCCTAAAATGGACAGCAGAGAGCACTGTGGTCATGACATCAGAGGAAATGCATTTCTCTTTAGTATACAGCCCCTAAAAAGTACTGGAAGGATTAAGATTTATTTTTTTTTAGTTTTTGTTTTTTAATAGAAGTGATTTACACATCTGTTTAATTTTCTGGCACCAGTTGATTTAAAAAAAAAAAAAAAAAAAAAAAAAGTTTTCCCTTTAACCCCTTAAGGACTCAGGGTTTTTCCGTTTTTTGCACTTTCATTTTTCCTCCTTACCTTTTAAAAATAACCCTTTAAATTTTGTACCTAAAAATCCATATTATGGCTTATTTTTTGCGTCACCAATTCTACTTTCCAGTCACATCAGTCATTTTACCCAAAAATTCACGACGAAACGGAAAAAAAAAATCATTGTGCAACAAAATAGAAGAAAAAAACGCCATTTTGTAACTTTTGGGGGCTTCCGTTTCTACACAGCGCGGTATGAGGGCTCATTTTTTTGCGCCGTGGTCTGAAGTTTTTATCGGTATGATTTTTGTTTTGATCAAACTTTTTGATCACTTTTTATTCATTCATTTTTTAATGGTATAAAAAAGTGACCAAAATACGCTTTTTTGGATTTGGAATTTTTTTTGCGTGTACGCCATTGACCGTGCGGTTTAATTAACGATATATTTTTTATAGTTCGGACATTTACGCACGTGGCGATACCACATATGTTTATTTACACTGTTATTTTTTTATGGGAAAAGGGGGGTGATTCAAACTTATTAGGGAAAGGGTTAAATGACCTTTATTAACACTTTTTTTGCAGTGTTATAGGTCCCATAGGGACCTATAAGACTGCACACACTGATGTCCTATGCTGATCACTGGCGTGTATTAACACGCCTGTGATCAGCGTTATCAGCGCTTGACTGCTCCTGCCTGGATCTCAGGCACAGAGCAGTCATTCGTCGATTGGACACTGAGGAGGCAAGTAAGGGCCCTCCTGTTGTTCTGCAAGCTGTTCGGGACGCCGCGATTTCACCGCGGCGGTCCCGAACAGCCCGACTGACTAGCCAGGATACTTTCACTTTAGAAGCGGCGGTCAGCTTTGACCGCCGCTTCTAAAGGGTTAATACCGCACATTGCCGCAATCGGCGATGTGTGGTATTAGCCGCGGGTCCCGGCCGTTTATGAGCGCCGGGACAGACGCGATGTGATGCTTCATATCGCGGGAGCCGGCGCAGGACGTAAATATATGTCCTGCGTCGTTAAGGGGTTAAAGGCGCTCCTCTTCTGAGCATGGTAGCGCGCCAGCAGAGCACTTGGCGTCCAAACATGGGGTATGTCCATACTCAGAAGAAATGGGGTTACAAATTTTGTGGGGCAATTTCTTCTATTACCCCTTGTAAAAATTAAAAAATTTGGGAAAACCCAGCATTTTAGTGTGAAAAATAAATTCTCCTTTACACATTCAACTTCAACGAAAAGTCGTCAAACACCTGTGGGGTGTTAAGGCTCACCGGACCCCTTGTTACGTGCCTTGAGGGGTGTAGTTTCCAAAATAGTATGCCATGTGTTTTTTTTTTGTTTTTTTTCCTGTTCTGGCACAATAGGGGCTTCCTAAATGCAACATGCCCCCCAAAAAACATTTCAGCAAAATTCACCCCTGAGCCCTCTACTGCGTCTGTCAAACACATCCCATAATAATCCGATATATTGGCTTTTGCAAGTGCACTCCAGTAAATAGACAACAAAGGATGATTTACAAGTTAGTATGGATGGTCTTAATTTGGAAGGTTTCGCCTGTGATGTTTGAAGTAAAGGATTTTTTGTGATGTGTAATGCTTGTACAGCATTTGCATGCTGATGTTCCACATTTGTAAGAACCCTCCAGTCCTTTCAGAAAGGTGGTTTTTGTAAGCTTTTAATTTGCTTGGTGCCAGTATGCTTTTTAGTGACTTGTTCCTTCTGAAGGTCACCTGGGGTTTTGGAGGAATAATTTCTTTCAGGAAAGGGTCCAGTAATAAAGTAGCCCAGTGTTTTTTCAAAATCTTCTTTATATTTTTGTGGTCTGTTGAGTATGTAGTAAGGAAGTTGTAGGCGTAGGATTTCTCCATGTTTTCTGCAGTGGTAGGGTTTTTAGATTTTGGTTGAAGGCAAGTGTTCTGATCAGTCTTCATAGCTTTTTGTTTGCTATTCTGGATCAGGGATTTAGGGTATCCCTTCGTGTGTGAAGAAGTCTTTATCCGATGTGCAGTTGCGCCGAATTCTCTTAAATTGTCCGTAGGGAATGTTTTGGCTCCATTTCTGATAATAGCAGCTGGAATAATCCAAATAACTATTCCCATCTACTGCTTTGAAAAAGGTTTTTGGTGGTGATCTTTTTTTCCTTATTATGTGACACCATGACGTCTAGAAATTCTGCGTTATTGTCATACTGGTGGTTCGTGAACTGAATATTCCACGTGTTATTTAATGATGAGATGAAATCCTTGGGATTTGCTATGGTGTTATCCCAGACAATAAAAATATCCATCTATATACCTCTGGTACGAGATACAGTTACAGAACAGGGGGTCTTGATACAGGATTTGTTCTTCAAACGCTCCCATAAAGAGATTCGCAAAACTTGGTGCAAAACGTGTCCCCATAGCAGTCCCACAGTGCTGTCGGTATATTTTTCCATTAAGTTTGAAAACGTTATGTTCAAGGATAAATTAAATCGCTTTCAGGAGAAACTCCCGCTGAGGTATAGGCATGGTGACATCTTGTTCAAGAAAGTAAGAGACTGCAGTTAAACCGAGATCATGTTTATGGATAGTATAAAGCGATGTGATATCCATGGTTAGAAACATAGTTTTCTTTCCAGGTAAGTTTGCTAAAGGTGGATATGAAGTCGCTGGTGTCACGGGTATAAGACGGTAGTGTGGTGACATATTTTTGTAAATGCTAATCGATATATTGGGAGAGGTTGGAGGTGAGTGAATTTATTCCAGAGATAAATGGTCGCCCAGGGGGTTGTGTGGGATGTTTATGGATATTTGGTAGGTGATAAAATAATGGGGTATCTGGTTCGGAAATCTTGATGAAGTTGTGTTCTTGTTTGATGAGGACTCCTTCCAGACCTCTGGATAACAGTTCTTTTTCCTAAAATTTTGCTGGATTTTGCTGTAAGACTTTGTAAAATGATTTGTCTGATAATAGGCGGTTTGATTCCATGATATAGTTTTCACGGTGTAGGATCACAATACCTCCTCCTTTGTCCGCTGATTTTATTATAATCGATTCATCCTCTGTCAGGGTTTTTATTGCTTTTCTCTGAGCTTTGTTCAGATTGTATTTATTATTTGGTCTCTTGTCTTTTTTGATATTTAGACTCAAAATCTGCTGATACTTCAGCCATAAATGTTTCAATGAAATTCCCTCGATGTTGAGTCGGGTAGAATATCGATCTGGATTTTAGACCAGTTTCTATTGGAGGGGGATCCAATGTTAGGACATATTCAGACTTGGTGGATTTAGTCTGTATACTGTGGTTCATTTTCAGTAAGTTGAAGAATCTCTTCAGAGTCATTTTCCGAGTGAAGTTGTTCAGATCTAGGAACAGATCAAAATCATTAGATGTTTTTGAGGGGCAGAAGGACAAGCCTTTTGCTAGGACACTTAGCTCTATCGGATTCAAAGTCTTTTTGGACAGGTTAAGTGTCCTAGCAAAAGGCTTGTCCTTCTGCCCCTCAAAAACCTCTAATGATTTTGATCTGTTCCTAGATCTGAATAGATTATAATAAAATCAGCGGACAAAAGGAGGAGGTATTGTGATCCTAGACCGTGAAAACTATATCATGGAATCAAACCGCCTATTATCAGACAAATCATTTTACAAAGTCTTACAGCAAAATCCAGCAAAAGTTTATGAAAAAGATCTAACTGAGTTGTTATCCAGAGGTCTGGAAGGAGTCCTCAACAAACAAGAACACAACTTCATCAAGATTTCCGAACCAGATACCCCATTATTTTATCACCTACTAAAGATCCATAAACATCCCACACAACCCCCTGGGCGACCAATTATCTCTGGAATAAATTCACTCACCTCCAACCTCTCCCAATATATCGATTACTATTTACAAAAATGTCACCACACTACAGTCTTATACCCGTGACACCAGCGACTTCATATCCACCGTAAGCAAACTTACCTGGAAAGAAAACTATACGTTTCTAACCATGGATATCACATCGCTTTATACGACCATCAAACATGATCTCGGTTTAACTGCAGTCTCTTACTTTCTTGAACAAGATGTCACCATGCCTATACCTCAGTGGGAGTTTCTCCTGAAAGCGATTCAATTTATCCTTGAACATAACTTTTTCAAATTTAAAGGAAAAATATACCGACAGCACTGTGGGACTATTATGGGGACACGTTTCGACCAAGTTTTGCGAATCTCTTTATGGGAGCGTTTGAAGAACAAATCCTGTGTCAAGACCCCCTGTTCTGTAACTGTATCTCGTACCAGAGGTATATAGATTGATATTTTTATTGCCTGGGATAACACCATCGCAAATCCCAAGGATTTCATCTCATCATTAAATAACACGTGGAATATTCAGTTCACCCACCACCAGTATGACAATAACGCAGAATTTCTAGACGTCATGGTGTCCCATAAGGAAAAAAAGATCACCACCAGAAACCTTTTTCAAAGCAGTAGATGGGAATAGTTATTTGGATTATTCCAGCTGCTATTATCAGAAATGGAGCCAAAACATTCCCTACGGCCAATTTAAGAGAATTCGGCGCAACTGCACATCAGATAAAGACTTCTTCACACACAGTAAAATCCTGGAAAAGACATTTAAAGCGAAGGGATACCCTAAATCCCTGATCCAGAATAGCAAACAAAAAGCTATGAAGACTGGTCAGAACACTTGCCTTCATCCAAAATCTAAAAAACCCTACCACTGCAGAAAACATGGAGAAATCCTACGCCTACAACTTCCTTACTACATACTCAACAGACCACAAAAATATAAAGAAGATATTGGAAAAACACTGGGCTACTTTATTACTGGACCCTTTCCTGAAAGAAATTATTCCTCCAAAACCCCAGGTGACCTTCAGAAGGAACAAGTCACTAAAAAGCATACTGGCACCAAGCAAATTAAAAGAGCTTACAAAAACCACCTTTCTGAAAGGACTGGAGGGTTCTTACAAATGTGGAACATCAGAATGCAAATGCTGTACAAGCATTACACATCGCAAAAAATCCTTTACTTCAAACATCACAGGCGAAACCTTCCAAATTAAGACCATACTAACTTGTAAATCATCCTTTGTTGTCTATTTACTGGAGTGCACTTGCAAAAGCCAATATATAGGCTGGACAATCCAGTGTCTAAATGCCAGATTGAACAAGCACCGGTTTAATGTAAAAACTGGATACCAATTGCACATGCCTCATTAATGCACAACTGTGATTTTTCGAATTTTTCTGTTACCCCGATCGAGCAGATACCGATCACTTACCACCGACGCTACACCCAATTATGCAGGACGGAGAACTACTGGATTTTCAAGCTCAAAACCCTTATCCCTCAGGGACTTAATGAATATATTGAAAATTCCACATAATTTCTCAGGATATATTCACTTACCCTGCCGGTGTCATCCTTACGTCCATCAGTTCTTCCTTAGGCACCGGAGTGATTGGCTGAACATACATCAACAACCCACCTATCAGGGACTTTAAATAAACCCTGTATCCCCCATTGGGAATACATGACGAAGTAGCAACGTTTTGATTGGCTAAGGCGTCTGCCTATCAAAATACAATCCACCTATCAGGAACTCTGACTATACCTGCCTTCTATTGCAAATACATGACGGAGTAGGCGACGCTCTCATTGGCTAAAGTGTCCACCTATCAGAAATTTCCCATACCGCAGTATTCTTTTCCATGGACTTTACATTACTTGGTAGGCATTGATCTGATTGGTCTAACTGCCTGCCTACGTCGCATAAGAAACCTATGATTGGCTAAAACTATATGTTTTCTCACATTCATAACACTTGTGTTTACCGCCACACAACCATCCTCTAGCTCGTCGATTGGCTGAGCAGCCGGCTAACTATGTATTTCATTGGTTGAAAGCGCGCACCACGTGACTATATAAACAAAAGAAGCGTATTACAACATCAACACAATACGTCACACCAATCTCACAATCCGATTGGTCGCCAACTTTGCATAGAAATAAGCGGCACATCCAAATCGCGACTTACCCATAAGGACGGTATAGTACGTCATCGCGTATCTATACTCTGATAGGTCGCCTGCTTCACACAGCAGCAAATACGAACCACGGCCATCTAGACCATGCCTCGCTATCAGCACTAGCTAGCCCAAGCCTCGTTCTGAGCCTGTGGCTACCATGACTAGTACTTAACTGTCAGACTTATATAAGTGGGTTTACAATAAATAAAGTGAATTCCAATGTTTTATAAAAACTGAACACAATATTTTCTATATTGTTTTATAAATATGACCATTTTTACTTAAAATGAATATGCAGTATTAACTTTTCCTTATGTTTAACCTTTGACCTATGCTGGAATGTTTTTGGCGCCAGATTGTAAATGTATTTATGTGTACCACGTCCCCTGCCACATCAGACTGCATATGTCAAAAATTTAAAAAGGGAGGGCTCACTCCCGAAACAAGTCTTGTCCATGTTCTACCCCCATATGTATGTGTTTCAATAAAATATTGTTACATAATACTCTGGATACCATCCACATTATTGCACCATCCGAGCAGCGCCGGCAAAGAGGGTTCTTTTTCTTCAATCCGTATTCTGTTCCAAGACTCCAACCGACCCCCGCAACCCGCAGGCTGCAGCTCCGGAATATCGTTCACTACCCCAACACGGAGGGGTTACATCCATGAACCCAAGGTTCACCTAAGGTGAGCATATTACCTGACCATTCGCTTTAACGAGCGTCATCGGAATTACACGAGGCAAGGTCCTTTTTTTGCTTTTCTATTTATTTATAATTGTAGCGGTAAGCTTCCGAAATAGCAGACCGGATCCACAGATAAATTGTGGACGTAGAAGCAGGTTGTCCTGTATGACGACCTTCCGGAAAAAAGGGAGTCACACTGCCGAAAGGAAAGAGTGACTGAGAGGCAAGTCCGAACAGCCCTCACCACAACCAAGTGGTGGAGAACACACTCCCAGGGATGAGAAGAGGCCGGACAAAAGGACGGTAGGACGATGTCCTCATTGAGATGAAAAAGTCAAAACCATATCAGGTACAAAGGACGGACCTGGACGGAAAACAAACAACTTTGTATACCACCAGGAAGGGAGAACAGCAGGAGAGAGCTGCCAGCTCTGACACCCTCCAACAGAGGGAAGAACAATAAGGAACGCCACCTTCCGGGGAAGGAGGCAAAGAGAAATGTCCCTGAGAGGTTCAAAAAGGGGGGCCTTGCAGGGCATCTAAGACCAAGTGCAAGTCCCAAGGGGAAAAAAGGGGACTGATGAGGGGCAGCGTGTGCCACTCCCTGAACTAGGTTTGGACATGACAATTGAATGCCAGAGGACGTTGAATAAGAATGGAAATGGCCGAACCTTTGACCTCTATGGGAGCTGAAAGCCAACCACAACTGGAGAAAAAGGCTGAGTTTCACACCAACAGAAATAAGACCGCCAGGTATGGTGGTAAATCTTTGCAGAGGAAGGCTTGTAAGCCCTCAGCATGGTTCAAACCACTTGGGAAGAGAAACCGCGGGTCCTCAGAACCGCTGTCTCAACCGCCACGCCGTCAAAAGCAGAGACGGTAAATAGGGGTGGCACAGGAGACCAGATATAGGAGGTCTGGACGATAGGGAAGGCGCAGCGGTAAGTCGTTCAGGAGCCTGATCACGATGACGTACCACGCCCGCAGGGGTCAGTCTGGGCCACGAGAATGGCGGGAACGCCCTCTGCTGTGAGTTTCCTCAGGACCCGAAAAGAGAGGAAGGGGAGGAAACAGATAAGGTAGGGCAAAGCCCGACCAAGAGAGGAACGCTTTGGTAGTGGCGGAACGTGCAGAGGTCCACGCCTGGAGTGCCCCAGAGGTTGCAAACACGTCCAGATGTAGGGACCACTCACCTTGGACGGCTGAGGACTGGCTGAGAAAGACCACATCCAAGAGACACCCGGAATGAAGATCGCTGAGATGGCCGGAAACCTGAGTTCCGCCCAGAAGGGAATTTCCCAAGACGCAAGCAAAGAAAGAATTTCCCTAGGCCCCAACATGTTGAAGGGGAAAAAGGCTTCTCGGGGGACCAAGGCCCCAGACCGGCCGGTAATTGAAAACACCTCCCCAGCCCGACAGACTGGCAGGAAGGAGCGTCGCCGAAAAGGCAGGGCGGAAACGTAGCCACCATAGAAGGGACCGACAAGACTGTCGAGAGAGAACGATCTTGCGGTCGAGAGACAATGGAGACCTGTCCCACCGGAAGAGAATCACCAGTTGAAGAGGTCGGTGAGGAAGCTGGGCAAATGGCACTGAAGTGAGACAAGGTCTGGAGGTTGAGACCAAGACTCCAGGATCTGGGCCCTGGATGGAGCTCTGATCAGGAGGTCGTACAAGTAAGGAATCACGGAAACAACTGTTGTCCGTAAAAAGGGCCATCACAGGCACTAGAACTTTGATAAAGATCCGCGGAGAAGTGGTCAGACCGAAATGGAGAGCCACAATAGAAAATGACCATCTGGAACTGCAAAGCGGAGGTTCCGCTAATGGCCGGGAAACAATGAGATGTGGAGGCAGGCATCCTTGATGTCCACCGAGGAATGAAAAACTCCCCGTGTACCATAGATGCCAGCACCGAACGGAGAGACTCAATTCGGGAAGGAAAAGCAGAAGATGCTGGCTGAGATACTCGAGAACCAAGATTGGGCGAACAGAAACGCCTTTCTTGGGGACCACAAAGAGGTTTGCATAAACCTCGAAAACGTTCCCCTGAAGGAACCAGGACAATTACTCCCTGGATAAAAAAGGAGCTGGAGCGCTCCCCGAACTGCCTTCGCTAGAGAGGGGAACCGGAGGGTCCAGGAAAGAAAAAGGCAATCCCATGGAAGGGAAGCAAATTTGATCCTGTATCCGTTGACTACCACATCCCTGACCCAGGAATCCTGAATGTGCGTGGTCCAGGCATCCCAGAAGAGTAAGAGGAGACCAACCACCCGAAAAAGGTGGCGGGTGGGGACGACCCATCAGAGCGGAGGAAGGCCTAAAGGTGCCTGATGGGGCTGCAAAACGGCCGGAACGGATAGCCGACCTCCGGGAGGGACAGGTCCGGAAGGAGGGAGCCCTCTTCCCGTGAAGGCGCCTGGCTGGACCCTTGTTGGTACCAAAGATCCGCAGAATCGGAAGGAGGACTTACGACGAAAAGCGGTTCTGTGAGCCTTATCCAGGGGTAATAAAGAACTCTTTTCTGCCCGTCGCCTCACTTCCTGAAGGCGGCATCCGCATTCTAGGCTTTAAGCCACATGGAGGGACAGTGGCTACCAGGTAGCTTGTGGCAAAGGCAGCAAGGAGGCTGCGCATGGAAGCAGAACACAGAAAAACTCCAGCTGCGGAGCATCGGAGAGCTAGATTAAATAAATCCTCCAGAGGGATCTTGAAGACTATCCTGGCGGAGTTGGGAGACCATACTGAAAGGGCCTCTGAAACCCAGGCCGAAGCAAAAGCAGGAAGAACCTGCTGTCGCAAAAGGCAAAGTTTGCTTAAGTTTCCATCTTCATGTCCGCTGAATCCTTGAAGGCAGCCGAATCAGCCAACGGCCGAGTAGGCGCCTTAGAGAGGTGGGAGACCGGTGGATCCACAGTTGGAGAGGTGGTCCACCGAGCAATGAGGTCCTTGGCGATGGGATACCGCGCTTGAACCTTTCGTTTCCTGAAACTTCTTGTCAGGGTGCCGCCAGGCAGATACCAGCAGGGTGTCAAATTCAGAGTGAGAGCTGGAAGTCTTGGGTGCCGGTCGGGCACGAATAAAGGAGACTTCTGGAGCCAAGTCGAAGTTTCTGGGTCCTCTAGATGGAAGGTGTCTCTTATGGCGGAAACCAATGAGTACACCACATCAGGCATATCCGTGCGGTCCTCCGAGTCGGAAGCTGAATCAGAAACCTCATCCACAAGTTCTCCAGGTGAATGGGAACGAGGTGAGGCAGCCCTGGAGGTTGGGCATGATGAAAGGAAACTTCTCGAGCCATGTCCAAAGTTCCTGGGTCCTCTAGATGGAAGGAGTCTCTTATGGCCGAAACCAGTGAGTGCACCATGTCCAACGTATCCGTGCGCTCTTCTGAATCAGAGGTCAAAACGGAAACTTCATCCACAAGTTCACCAGTTGAATGGGACCGTGTGAGGTGGCCCTGGAAGAGAGGGAGACTGACCTGGTACGCGGGTCTGGAGAGCCAGAGCAGCAACCATGGGAGTGTCCTCTAGGGGAGCGACGCTTGTTACAGGTCGGAGCGAGGGGAGCGCCCGTACCTGCCAGAAGACTCGGGGGATGAGTCAGATGAAAAACACCCCTATGACGCTGTGATAGCGTCAGTATAGGGGGAGAGCGGGACCCTTCAGAGGGCCGGTGTAGGGAGGGCCTCTCCAAAGCAGTCACCACATAAGGGGAGACCTGAGCAAAGTTGTATAGACTGGGAGAGGGAGGGAACCCAGGATGGAGGGGCGGCCGAACCCACCAGGTCTGAAGAACAACCGGGGTAGAATAGCAGGGGGGTCTGGGGAACAAGTGGTTCAGCAGGACCAGACATTTTTGAGTTACAGCTTTTACAGATGTAACGAGTGGCTAACACTCCAGTTAACTGTTTAGAGGGAGGAAACAGTTCTGGACACTGACAGTTAAAAAAACTCTCTCACCCAAGCCTTTGTTCCCAGGGCAGGCTGTGAGGAAAACTCCGCTCTTAGATTAGTCAGAGAGGGGAGAAATGCCGGCCAATGGCAAGAGGGGCGTGCTAGGAGCAAAAGACCGCTGATTGGCCTCTGCCACTCGTGTGTGTGCACAGCGCTGATTGTGTCAGTTTGCGCCCTTCAGAAGCTCCGGAAGCCCTGGGTGGGCAGAGCTAAAGCCGAAGTTATAACAAGAACCCCCATAATAGCACCCACTACTTGCCCCGAGCGCACATGCGAATGCATATGCTCTCGCGGAGAACTAAGCAGGCAAGACGCCGCTGGCAGCAGCCGCTGCTGAAAGTGAAAGTAAGCCGGCGCTCTGTGCACCCGCATAGAAGATATGCCGGAGCTGTCTGCCGCTTCAAGTAAAAAACACACACACATATTTGAATAAAGTGAAGAAAACTGTGCCCCTTATAAATTGTGCAACATCCAAACTGCCACTGCTCACCCCAGTAATAAAGAACTCCCTGTCCAGGCCAGCCCCATTAGACCCATGAGAAAGGTGGGCCAAAAACTGAGGGTCTCCAGAGGTTGCAAATCTGCACCTAAGGGGAAAAAGGGAAATATACTTATCCCAGTCAGAAGAAGTCACCTAATGAAGTCTTCCTATGAAGTCTTCAGTCAGCTTTTTGTCACCTGCATCACGCCAGGCTACCATGTGCAAGGGAGGCGAGCAGGGAGACCCGGACCCATGAGATACAACCCCAGGCGCTGACAGTTGGCGAGAGGGGGTTAACAGTACATATACGCAATGTCTGTGCCCCCTCAATCGCAATGGGGAAACAGTGAGCCGCAGTTCCTGAGTCCCCCACCTGAAAACAGGAAAGAAAACGGAACAAAAAACTAACACATCCCTAAAACTAGGAAAATAATAAAAACATAAGACCATGCCCAATTCCTTAAGACACTAAGCTAAAACTGATTACCTCAGGTGCCTGTGGGCGGGTATACCCTGCTGGGAGGAGCCGACTTTTCTCTTGCCATATAGTGTCAAGCCTCCTAGAGACCGCAGCATACACCCATGGTCTGTGTCCCCCAATGGAGCCGATAGAGAAAAGAAGGTTCTTGGCTTACCATTAGGCCAAATAGTGTGTACTAGAGCCCTGCACGAGACTTTAAATCCCACTCCCAATAATTTTTTTTGACCAACCCCGCCTGCTCCCGCAGGGCGTTTGCTCCACTCCAGCTAAAATGTTTGTACAATCCCGCCCGCTCACGCTAACATAGGAATGTACAGACACTAAGGTGCCATGCTCTGCACATTTATAACAGTGTGTGTAGTACATTTTATATTAGGTTTTATTTGACTATAAAAAAAAAAAAAATTGTAACTACATGCAACAAAATTAGTATGCTTAACCCCTTCACGACGAGCGACGTACATGTACGGCGCCGCGAAGTGTCACTTGGCGCGCGACAACAGCCGACACATCGCTGAGGGGGGTCCCGAGAGCCTCCCCCCCCCCCCCCCCATGACCGCGATGGGCTCAAATCACAGGTCAATTCAGACCTGCGATCTGCGTGATTCCGGGTCATACGGGTCACTGGTGACCGGGAAAATAAGAGGGATTGGGGGGTGTCCGAGACACCCTCGATACCCCTGAAGGGATAGGAGTTTGGTGGTAGGGGTGCCACCCCTCCTATCCCTGCTATTGGTCGGCCGAGCGACCGACCGACCGATAGCAGACCGGGGGAGGGGGGGGGGGGTTAAAGTTCGGTTCCCCGGCTTTGCCCACCTATCGGTGTCCTGGCAAAACGTGGGAACTGTCCAGGGAAGGTCGGCGCCGAAGGTCCCGTACCTGGATCCTAGGAGCGCGATCCTCCATGCAGGGATCCCCCACGTGCGGTGGCGGCAGCAGCAATACATCCAGGTCCTGCTAGGCGAGTTGTTTCCTAGCAACATCCAGAGGGCCACAGTTTACAGTGGTCTCTAAACCGTGGCCCTCCAGATGTTGCAAAACTACAACTCCCAGCATGCCCAGACAGCAGGGCCACAGTTTTGAGACCACTGGAAAGTGATTTACAACCTAAACCCCTCTAAATCTTGCAAAACTACAACTCCCAGCATTCAGGAACAGCATAATGCTGTCTTGGCATGCTGGGAATTTTACTTGCGTGCCTCCAGCCGTTGCATAACTACATCTCCCAGCATGCCCTTCCGCACTCAGTACATGCTGGAGGTTGTAGTTTTGCAACAGCTGGAGGCACACTGGTTGGAAAATACTGAGTTAGGTCATAGAACCTAACTCAAGCTTTTCCAACCAGTGTGCCTCCAGCTGTTGTAAAACTACAACTCCCAGCATGCATGGTCTGTCAGTGCATGCTGGGAGTTGTAGTTTTGACCCCCCTCCCATGTGAATGTACAGGCTACATTCAAACTGGCGGCAGATTACAGCGAATTCCCCGCTTCAAATTTGAGCTGCGGCAAATTTTCCGCCACAGCTCAAACTCCTAGCGGGAGACTCCGTGTAATCCACCGCCAGTGTGAATGTAACCTAAAGACACTACACTACCATAAAATAAAAAGAGTAAAACACTACATATACACACGTACACTGCCCCCCCTACCACCCCCTTCCCCAATAAAAATGAAAAGCGTATTGTACGGAAGTGTTTCTAAGATGGAGCCTCCAGCTGTTGCAAAACAAAAACTCCCAGCATTTCTGGACAGCAATTGACTGTCCAAGAATGCTGGGAGTTTTACAACAGCTGGAGGCACCCTGTTTGGGAATCCCTGGCATAGAATACCCGTGTCCACCCCTATGCAAGTCACTAATTCAGGCCTCAAATGCGCATGGCGCTCTCACTTTGGAGCCCTGTCGTATTTCAAGGCAACAGTATAGGGTATCGTCGTACTCGGGAGAAATTGCCTAACAAATTTTGAGGGGCTTTTTCTCCTTTTACCCCTTGTAAAAAAAAAATTTATGTTTACACTAACATGCTGGTGTTGCCCTATACTTTTCATTTTCACAAGGGGTAAAAGGGAAAAACGCCCCCCAAAATTTGTAACGCGATTTCTCCTGAGTACGGAGATACTCCATATGTGGGCGCAAAGTGCTCTGGGGGCGCACAACAAGGCCCAGAAGGGAGAGTGCGCCATGTACATTTGAGGTGATTTGCACAGGGGTGGCTGATTGTTACAGCGGTTCTGACAAACGCAAAAATAACACACCCACCCACATGTGACCCCATTTTGGAAACTACACCCCTCACGGAATGAAATAAGGGGTGCAATGAGAATTTACACCCCACAGGTGTTTGATGGATCTTTGGAACAGTGGTCCGTGAAAATGAAAAATTTTGTACAGCCCACTGTTCCAAAGATCTGTCAGACACCAGTGGGGGGGGGGGGGGGGGGGGGGGGGGGGGGGGAGTTTGGTAAATGCTCACTGTACCCCTCATTACATTCTGTGAGGGGTCTAGTTTCCAAAATGGTATGCCATGTGAGTTTTTTTTTTGCTGTCCTGGCACCATAGGTAAATATATCTAGAATAAAAGAGAGGCAGAGCTTCCCATAGGGCGTTATCGTTACAGGTATTGGGAGCAGAGTCGTTAAATAAAACACTCAAAGGAATACTGCTCACCTGGTGTTGTTGTGAGAGAGCCACAAAAACTATATGCGCATGGGTCACTCATGACCAAAGTACTGGCTGGTGGTGCTGCTTCCCCGGTGTCTGTTTGGAGAAACTCCGACCGATGGATATCAGAATGGATGAACAAGAAAAAAAAACGGTACTGGTAGCGCAAACCACTGCAGAAGCTGTTTCAGGTAGGTATACTTCTTTATTAAGCAGTGCAACAATGCGTTTCAAGGCCACAATGCCTCTTCATCAGGAAGAATGGCTTACAGGGTTGTGACTGAATACACACTATTTATAAATGAATTTGGCGCCAACAGGTACATAGGCCACGCCCCCCGGAAGTGGGGGGGGATCGTGCTACAGGTACATATACATAAAAGACCATAAAAAATGGACATTAGAAAGGTAACACGTACGTATCCCACGAAAAACAATATGTCTATATGTGTAGCGATGGAAAAATTTCAGCGAGGGCACAAGCGTTATGTCCCTCCGTGAAATCGGGATAGCATTCTCCGCTGCGCATGCGCCTGGAGCGGGGACCGCGATGTTGATCTGTGTGATGTCGGGCCACCCGCCTCCTGCGCTAGCTGTAAAAGATACTAATGATGACGGTGCCATAGGAATGAATGGGAGCTCGTCCATTCAACTGCCTTAACACTCGCTGTAAGGAATGCCGACAGTGATTCTTTTAATGAAATGAATGGACACGCTCATGAGAGTGTTTACAGTCTACATTGCTACTTATTTCCCATATCAAATGGCTCAGGGACAGGTGATGGTCAGAGCTGTCTGTGTGGGTGGGTGAAGGGCTAGAGTTTATATATAGTTGTCTCTAGCATTATGTTGTAATTTGGGGATACAGAAACTATATAAAATACTGTAAATATAAAATATAGATAATATTCACTTATAGGTATAAAAGGGGGCATATAAATGTACGCATATATAAATGAGACATCTATATATAAAAGCACATATACAACTAAAATTGCACATGAGAATAATAAAAATAATTAATAATGAATGCAGATACATACAAAATAAAATACCTTTATTTTATTGTAAGTATAAATAAAGAGTATACACATATGCAGGATATGTTTATTCTTTATTTATACTTACATACAAAATAATATACAATAAAATAAAGGTAAGTATAAATAAAGAATAAACATATCCTGCATATATGTGTATACTCTATTTATACTTACCTTTATTTTATTGTATTTTGGTGCCAAATTCATTTATAAATAGTGTGTATGCACAGTCACAACCCTGTAAGCCATTCTTCCTGATGAAGAGGCATTGTGGCCTCGAAACACGTTGTTGCACGGCTTAATAAAGAAGTATACCTACCTGAAACAGCATCTGCAGTGGTTTGCGCTACCAGTACCGTTTTTTTTTTCTTGTTCATCCATTCTGGCACCATAGGGGCTTCCTAAATGCAACATGCCCCCCCCCGAGCAAAATTTGCTCTCAAAAAGCCAAATATGACTCCTCCTCTTCTGAGCATTGCAGTTCGTCCACTTCAGGTGCACTTATGGGGTACCTCCATACTCAAGAGATGGGGTTACAAATTTTGGGGGGTCTTTTCTGCTATTAACCCTTTCAAAAATTTGAAATTTGGGGGAAAACCAACATTTTAGTGAAGAAAATTTTTTTTTTTTTACATATGCAAAAGTCGTGAAACACCTGTGGGGTATTAAGGCTCACTTAATTCCTTGTTATGTTCCTCAAGGGGTCTAGTTTCCAAAATGGTATGCCATGTGTTTTTTTTTTTTTTGCAGTTTTGGCACCATAGGGGCTTCCTAAATGAGACATGCCCCCCAAAAACCATTTCAGAAAAACGTACTCTCCAAAATCCCCTTGTCGCTCCTTCACTTCTGAGCCCTCTACTGCGCCTGCCGAACACTTTACATACACATATGAGGTATGTGCTTACTCGAGAGAAATTGGGTTACACATACAAGTATACATTTTCTCCTTTTACCCCTTGTAAAAATTCAAAAATTGGGTCTACAAGAACATGCCAGTGTAAAAAATGAAGATTTTGAATTTTCTCCTTCACTTTGCTGCTTTTCCTGTGAAACACCTAAAGGGTTAAAACACTTACTGAATAGCATTTTGAATACTTTGGGGGGGGGGGGGTGCAGTTTTTATAATGGGGTCATTTATGGGGTATTTCTAATATGAAGACCCTTCAAATCCACTTCAAACCTGAACTGGTCCCTGAAAAATTGTGAGTGAAAATTTTGTGGAAAATTGCTGCTTAAATGGGCACTGTCAAGAAGTACAAAAATTGATATGTTGTAGTACTTAAGTACTACAACATGTCTCTAATATACTTTAATTAAAAAAAAGTGATTTTAAACAAGTTTAAAATCACTTTTAAATTCGGCCACTAGGGGTCGCCCTCCTAGTGGCCGAATGCATTCAGCAGTGACGTCACCACTGAATTTCGACTCATTTCAGCCTGGCAATGAGTCGAAATTCAGGCACTGCTGTGCTCGCTCCCGTCTGTCAATCAAATAGGCAAGAGCGAGCACGCTGATAGCTGGGGCTGCGCGCATTGGCCAGCAACACTGGCCTTGCGCGCGGCCCCGCCCCCGTTACCCTGTCCGTAGGCAGCGCGAGCACTCATTGCTGCGCTGATCCTCCGGATGGGTAAGTCTGATCTAAGGTCTTATATTAGCCGGGTCTCGGCAGTAATATCGTGCACGGCAGGCCGGCGTTGCTCCTCTACTCCTCCTCCCTGGATAGCACATGCACAGCTAAACAGGGAGGAGATGACCCCGGAGCTGCCTGCCGTGCTATTGGCAGATCATCTATGCGCGCTCCTGACAGGAGCGCTGCATAGACGATCTGAGGGCGGAAGCAAGCGCCCAGCAAGGCATCAGTGACGTTGTGCCTGCTGGGAAGCGCTGCTTCCTGCCCTGCTTGATAGAGCAGATTTAGAAGCACTAAATCTGCTCTATTAAAGCGATTTAAAATGTTTTTAAAGCCAGGTAGGGGGTTAGGGCTAGATTACTAATAGGTAGGGACATATTAGATTAGATATAACTTGGTGGGAGCTACACTTTAAAGGACAAGTCTCACAGTAAAAAATTGTTCAGCTTTTAGTGCAGAAAGTAAAGTTATATAGGATTGTAAATCACTTCCATTACCAATGCTGCTTAGAAACAAGCTTTTTCTGCATTCTTCTGTCTGACAGGAAATTCAGCTGTTCCAGGTTTTCATGACTTTTGACCCCCTATTCAGGCTGTTATCAGCAGCATCCCGGGGCCGTGACAATTACCCAGAAAACCCCTGTGCTGCAGAGAGCTCCCTGTGCTCGGCCTTAGCCCCTCCCATCTGATGAATATTCACACTGTCCTCCCTCTGTTCTGCAGTGATTGGCTGAGCAGCACTGCCTATATGCAGCTGATTCAGATCATAGCAGAGTCAGCAAACAGGCTGATTCTCTCCCCTCTCCTTGCTAATGTTTTTACACTGAGAACGGAGGAGAGGGGGAGGGAGCTGCCAGCGTAGACCTGTCACACTGAGCACTGGGGAGAGAGGAGTGCAGGGCAGAGAAGGGGGGAGGTGATTGTGCCACTGTAAAGCTGTTTCACTGAGAGGAGGAGGGGGAGGGAGTGATTTTACAGTGTAAAACTGCAGCTTCAACTCCAGGGTCCCTCTCTCTGAGCACTGAGATTACATTTTGTTTCCTTGTGGCCACCCTGCTGTATAGGGCTATGATTGGAGCTCAGTGTTATGTGGGAGTGAGCTAGCAGAGCTGTGGGAGTGACTAACATAAGTTAGGGGTGGTAACAAGCTCTCTGCTCAGGCAGCTGAGAGCAGGAAATGTGAGCAGTGCATGCAGGGAAATGTAGTCTTTGAGATCACAGACATAGCCACCATAACCAGGAAGTAACTGGAATTTATGAGCTGAATAGCCGGTGAATGGGGGGGCGGAAAAAAAAAAAAAAAAAAAGTCACAAACATGTCAGAGAGGTGGTAGGTGAATATACTATGGAATGGCTAGGTATTTTTTTTCTTTGCTGCATGGGATATCTTCAAATTTGAAGCCCTCTGGTGTCTTCCAAGAGTAAAAACTCGTCAATTTTATGATGCAATCATAAAGTAGACATATTGTATATGTGAATCCAAAAAAAAATTTGGAATATCCATTTTCCTTACAAGCAGAGAGCTTCAAAGTTAGAAAAATGCAAAATTTTAAATTTTTCATGAAATTTGGGGATTTTTCACCAAGAAAGGATGCAAGTTACCACAAAAATTTACCACTATGTTAAAGTAGAATATGTCACGAAAACAATCTCAGAATCAGAATGATAAGTAAAAGCATTCCAGAGTTATTAATGTTTAAAGTGACAGTGGTCCTGATTTGCAAAAAAAGGGCTTCGTCCTAGAGGTGAAAATGGGCTCAGTCCTTAAGGGGTTAAAAAGGGACCGAGTCATCAGATTTTACCCTATAACACGCTTGGCAAAGCGTTATATAGGGTAAAATCTTTATTCTCACCATCCCCGGGGGACACTTCTGCCCCCAGAGATGTTGAGGATATGAACTTTTAAACTAGTCCCCTGGGTGGGTAGCTCCTCTTAACTAGTCCCACGGCGATGCCCTCTCGGCTTGTTGACAGGCCACACCCTCGCTCTGCTCCGTCTGTTCAGTGAGCAGAGCGATGACCCAGTCAATCAAGATGAGGAGGCGTCACTGCCGGCCGAAATAACGGAACTAGGTTAGATGAGCTCCCCGCCCAGGGGACTATCTGTGGGGCCGACAGGGACTAGTTCATATCTTCACCTTCCCTGGGGATTGGGAGGATAAACATTTTACCCTATATAACGCTTTGCCAAGAATTATATAGGGTAAAATCTGATGATTGGTTCCTTTTAAAATGGTCCTCTTCTGACCCCTATAACTTTTTATTTTTTCTTATATAGGGATGTATGAGGGCAAATTTTTTGCACCATGGTCTATTTACTGTAGCATCTTCGTTTTAATGGAACTTTTTGATCGCCCTATATTTTTTTCTGGCATATGAAGTGACCAAAAATGTGCAATTTTGGACAGAGGCCCTCCAAAGATCACCGACCCGGCAGGGCATGCAGTACAGTGCACACTGTGTGTGTGTTATAGCATTGGACTCACTGAGACCTATCTTACCAAGCCCGGTGGTGGCAGAAGGACGTATCCTCCAGGGCAGGCTGAGCGGAGATCCAAATACATAAAATGGCTGCATGACAGCGGCTGTGGGAGGAGACAAGTTGGGAGGAGCAGCAGCCCCACCCTGGTGAGTCCAGACCCAAGACAGAAACTGGTGACTAATCGGAGGGTGGCGCTGAGTCACTGAGGCTACTGCGGGATTTTGTGAGACCCGCAGGCATAGCGTTTTTTGGGGGCTATGAAAAAAGATTGGAGCTACACCAGCATGTTAGTTTAAAAAAATGTATTTCCTAAATGTTTTTACCTTATTTTTGATTTTCATAAATAGTAAAAAAGATAAAAAAAGACCCCCAAAATAACGCAATTTCTCCCGAGAACAGAAATACCCCATATGTGGGCGTAAAGTGCTCTGCAGGCGCACAACATGGCTCATGGCCCCCGACTTCAATTCCAGCCAAATTCTGTCTCCAAAAGCCCAACAGCGCTTCTTTTGCTTCTGGGCCCTGTAGTGCACCTGCAGACACTTCACGTCCGCATATGATGACATTTCCATATTCATAAGAAATTGGTTTACAATTTTTTTTTATTATTTTTTTTGGGGGGGGGCTTTTTCTCCTATTGAAAAATTTGGTGAAACGCCAGCAATTTAGTGAAAAAAATTAAAATCGAGTTTTTAATTTTCACGTCCAAATTTAACGACAATTCATCAAACACCTGTGGGGTATTAAGGCTCACTGTAATCCTTGTTACGTTCCTTGAGGTGTGTAGTTTCCAAAATAGTATGCCATGTGTTTTTTTTGCTGTTTTGCCAGCACGGGGGCTTCCTAAATTTCGGTTTCCCCGTTCTGCCCATCCACAATAGGCGGGGCTGGACAGGGAAACCGAAGAGGTCCGACGGCAGAAGATCCACTTACCCATCCGGAGGCAGCGGGCGACGGTGATCGGCGGGTGGCGATGTCGTGCGGCTGGCTCTCACGGAAGCCGGCGAGTTGCCTAGCAACATCTGGAGGGCTACAGTCTGAGACCACTATACAGTGGTCTATACTGTAGCCCTCCAGATGTTGCAAAACTACAACTGCCAGCATGCCCAGAAAATTGTCAGTAATGCTGGGAGTTGTAGTTTTGAAACAGCTGGAGGTTTGCTTCCCCCTCCCCCCCACATGTGAATGTACAGGGTACATTCACACAGGCAGGTTTACAGTAAGATTCCTGTCTCAAGTTTGGGCTGCGGCAAACTCCTAGCGGGAAACTCACCGTTACCCAGCCAGTGCGAATGTACCCTAAAAACACTACACTACACACAAAGTGTAAAACACTACATATTACACCCCTTACAATGTCCCCCCCCCCCCCCCCCCCAATAAAAATGAAAAACTTTTTGTACGACAGCGTTTCCAAAACGGAGCCTCCAGCTCTTGCAAAACAACAACTCCCAGCATTTCTGGAAAGCCACTGACTGTCCACGCATGTTGGGAGTTTAGCAACAGCTGGAGGCACTCCGTTTGGCAATCACTGGCATAGAATACCCCTATGTCCTCCCTATACAATCCCTAATGTAGTCCTCAAATGCGCATGGCGCTCTGTCACTTCGGAGCCCTGTCGTATTTCAAGGAAACCGTATAGGGCCACATATGGGGTATTTCCGTACTATGGAGAAATTGCACTATAAATTTTGGGGGTCTTTTTCTCCTTTTACCCCTTATGAAAAGGAAAAGTTGGTGGCTACTAGAGATGAGCGAACTTACAGTAAATTCGATTCATCACGAACTTCTCGACTCGGCAGTTGACTTATCCTGCATAAATTAGTTCAGCTTTCCGGTGGGCTGGAAAAGGTGGATACAGTCCTGGGAGACTCTTTCCTAGGACTGTATCCACCTTTTCCAGCCCACCGGAGCACCTGAAAGCTAAACTAATTTATGCAGGATAAGTCACCAACTGCCGAGCCGAGAAGTTTGTGACGAACCGAATTTACTGTAAGTTCGCTCATCTCTAGTGGCTACACCAGCATGTTAGTGTACATTATTATTTTTATTTATTTTTATTTTTTTTTCCACACTAACATGCTGGTGTTGCCCCATTCTTTTTATTTTCACAAGCGGTAAAAGGAAAAATTTGAGTACGGAAATACCCCATATGTGGGTGTAAACTGCTCTGCGGGCGCACAACAAGGCTCAGGAGTGAGAGTGCACCATGTACATTTGAGGCCTAAATTGGTGATTTGCACAGGGGCTGATTTTACAGCGGTTCTGACAAACGCTAAAAAATACCCACATGTGAACCCATTTTGGAAACTACACCCCTCACGGAATTTAACAAGGGGTATAGTGCGCCTTAACACCCCACAGGTGTTTGAAAATTTTTCATTAAAGTTGGATGGGAAAATGAAAAATATTTTCTCACTATAATGAGATATATAAATATACATTTTTCATTTTCACAAGGGAAAATAGGAAAAAAGCCCCCCAAAATTTGTAATCCCATTTCTTCTAAGAAAATACCCCATATGTGGATGTAAAGTTCTCTGCGGGCGAACTACAATGCTCAGAAGAGAAGGAGCGCCATTGGGATTTTGAAGAGAAAATTTGTCCGGAATTGAAGGCCACGTGTGTTTACAAAGCCCCCATAGTGCCACATGTGTGGGGGTCCACTGTTTTGGCACCACGGGGGGCTTTGTAAACACACATCGCCCCTAACTTCCATTCCAAACAAATTCTCTTTCCTAAAGCTCAATGCGCTCCTCCTCTTCTGAGCATTGTAGTGCGCCAGCAGAGCACTTGACGTCCACACATGGGGTATTTCCATACAGTAATGTGGTTACAAATTTTGGGGGTCATTTTCTCCAAGTAACCCTTGTAAAAATGTAAAATTTAGGGGGAAAAACTGAATTTTTGTGGAAAAAAAAGTGTTTTTTTCTCATTTACACATCCAAAAAGTCGTCAAACACCTGTGAGTTGTTAAGGCTCACTGTACCCCTTGTTACGTTCCTTGAGGGTGTGGTTTCCAAAATAGCATGCCATGTGATTATTTTTTGCTGTTCTGGCACCACAGGGGCTTCCTAAATGTGACATGCCCCCAAAAACCATTTCAGCAAAATTTGCTTTCCAAAAGCCAAATGTGACTCCTCCTCTTCTGAGCATTGTAGTTCGCCCGCAGAGCATTTTACGTCCTAACCTGGGGTATTTCCATACTCAGAAGAGATGGGGTTACAAATTTTGGGGGGCATTTTCACCCATTACCCTTTGTAAAAAATGGTAAATTTGGGGGGGAAAAAATGCACTTTAGTGAGAAATTTTTCTTTATTTACACATCCAATTTTAACGATAAGTCGTCAAACACCTGTAGGGTGTTAAGGCTAACTGGACCCCTTGTTACGTGCCTTGAGGGGTGTAGTTTCCAAAATGGTATGCCATGTGGGGTTTTTCCTGCTGTTCTGGCACCATAGGGGCCTCCTAAATTTGACATGCCCCCCCAAAAACCATTTCAGCTAAATTCACTCTCCAAAATCCCATTGTTGCTCCTTCCCTTCTGAGCCCTCTACTGCGCCCTCCGAACACTTGACATACATATGAGTTATTTCCTTACTCGAGAGAAATTCAGTTACAAATTTTTTTTTTTGCGGGGCGGGGGGGGGTATGAGGCAGGCTTTTTCTCCTATTACCACTTGTAAAAATAAAAAAACCGGGTCTACAAGAACATGCAAGTGTAAAAAAGGAAGATTTTGAATTTTCTCCTTCACTTTGCTGCTCTGCTATTCCTGTGAAACACCTAAAGGGTTAACACTTACTGAATGTCATTTTGGATACCTTGAGGGGTGCAGTTTTTATAATTGGGTAATTTATGGGGTATTTCTAATATGAAGACCCTTCAAAACCACTTCAAAACAGAACTGGTCCCTGAAAAATTTAGATTTTGAAAATTTTGTGAAAAATTTGGAAATTGCTGCTATACTTTGAAGCCCTCTGATGTCTTCCAAAAGTAAAAACATATCAACTTTATAATGGAAACAAACTAGACATATTGTTTGTGAATCAATATATAATTTATTTGGAATATTAATTTTCCTTATAAGCAGAGAGCTTCAAAGTTAAAAAAAAAAATGCAAAATTCCAGAGTTATTAATGTTTAAAGTGACAGTGGTCAGATGTGCAAAAGATGGCCGGGTCCTACAGTGAATATTATCACAGCAACCACCTGCAATTGAAAAAGGGAGCTGTGACTCCCGAAACGCGTCTTGCTTTATTTATTTTCTTTGATTTCTTTATGCTGTAAATAAGTTATTTACTTTATACCTATACCCACGACTTTGGGTGAATTCTTTGGAAGCGCCACCGCAGCATTTTGCTACATTTTCTGCAATTCTACAGCGAATATTGGCTGGGTCCTTAAAAGGGGTTCTCCGCACCCCTAGACATTTTATCCCCTATCCAAAGGATAGGGGATAAGATGTCAGATCGCCGGGGTCCCGCTGCTGGGGACTCCCGGGATCTCGGCTGCAACACCCACCTGGACGGCTTCCACCTCACACTGGCAACGCTGTAGGCTTCGGATCCCGACCACAATGGCGGTTGAGCGTGACGTCACGATTCTGCCCTGTGTGAAGTCACAACCCGCCCCCTCAATGCAAGTCTATGGGAGGTCCGTCACGCCCCTCCCATAGACTTGCATTGAGGGGCGGGGCATGATGTCGCACGGGGCGGAGTCGTGACGTCACGTTTGTCCACCATTGTGGTGGGGATCCGAAGCCTCCAGCGTTGCCAGTGTGAGGTGGAAGCCGTCCAGGTGGGTGCTGCAGCCGAGATCCCGGGGTCCCCAGCAGCGGTACCCCGGCAATCTGACATCTTATCCTTTAGATAGAGGATAAGATGTCTAGGGGTGCGGAGTACCCCTTTAAGGGGTTAATCCTTCCAACACTTAACTGCTCCATAGGAAGTTGTGTAGTTCTTTCCAGTCTGACAGCAGTGCTCTCTGCTGCCAATTCTGTCTGTCAGGAACTGTCCAAAGCAGGAGAGGATTGCTGTGGGGATTTGCTTCTACTTTGAGCAGTTCCTGACATGGATAGGGGTGTCAGCAGAGAGCACTGCGGCCAGACAGAAAACGATACAACTTCATTTGTAGTAGACAGCAACTGATAAGTACTGGAAGGATTAAGTTTGTATTTAGTAGACGTAATTTAAAATTCTGTATAACTTTCTTGTACCAGTTGATTTTAATAAAACTGCTTTCCACCAAAGTACCCCTTTTATAGGTTACAATAACTGGAAAATAATTATATCATCCACCTACCTGACATAAAGTGACCTTTTCTCACTGGTACGAAGGGACCCGGATCCAGAGCTCATACTGCTGTTCATCATTTGTTCTCGCAAGTCATGGATCTTTGACTCAAATCTACTATACTCTACAAAAAAATAAATACATAAAAGAAAAAGCTGAAATTTCTAAAATGCTTTAGAAAATTCTACATACAATAACTAGAAGACAAAAGGCCTAACTCCAGTACAATATCAGTAACTTCTGGGAGCCTGGAGTCATCACAGAAACATTTTACAAAGCAGTAGGCCCCCTAATGTTTATACCAATGTCAGTCAGTAACACCGAGTGTTTAACTTTGGTTAACAGATTTCCATTTGTGTCTGGTTCAGTTTTATCACTGGTGAGGGCAACAATAAGTAGCTATCTGATTAGTTCGAGAACACCTCTATTAGGGCTGCACCATATGGAAAAAATGTGCTATTGCGATTTTGGGCCCAAATATTGCGATATGCGATGCAAAAAAAAAAAAAAAAATGGTGAAATCCCCCCCATTTCATGTCCACTCGCCTCCATTTCCCATCTACCTACCCATTTTATGCCCACCACCTATTTCACATCTCCCCCTTATCACACACCCCCTTCCTCCCCCCCCCCCCCCCCCCTCCATGGTCACATTCCTCCCCCCCATGGTCACATTCCCCTCCCCTCCTGTCACTTTCTTGTATTGCAGTAATACACTGGGTTTCCCAGGCGGATTTCAAATCTTCCGTGGGACCCAGGAAACCTAGTGTATTACTGCAGTACAAGACCTTTACCCATCAGCCAATCACTGGCTTGACACGTGACACCACTGCAGCCAGTGATTGGCTGAAAAGGGAAAGGCCCTACGCCCTGTACTAAGAAGAGATGAAACGCCGGAGCGCACGGAGACGAATCTGCAGGGGCCGGGACATGTGAGCAGAAGTTTTTTTTTTTTTTATTATTTCCCCCCTGCGCCCCTTAGCTCTGTGTTTTTCTAGCAGGGTGCCTCCAGCTGCTGTGAAACTACTACTCCCAGCATGCCCAGACAGCCTTTGTCGGTCTGGGCATGCTAAGAGTTGTAGTTTTGCAACAACTGGAGGCACCCTGGTTGGGAAACACTGACTTTTAGTATTTAAAATTAGTTTTTACCTGCTCTGGCCGCCCCCGCCACGGGAGCCAGCCCGAGCAGATAATCGCATGTTTTCCTGGGGGGCCATATCGCAAAAAGCAAAAATCGCGATTCAATTGCTTTTGCAATATATCATGAAGCCCTAACCTCTATAGCAAAAAACAGTAAGATAAGCAGTCAGCACATGTCATCTGTGCAATTTCTCTGTTCTTACACTATCTCCAAAGAAATTGAATTAAAGGGGTATTCCAGGCATAAACATCCAAAGGATAGGGGATAAGATGTCTGATCACAGGAGGGCCGCCGCTGAGACCTCCTGCGATCTCCGTGCAGCACCCACATTCTATGACGGGCTGCTGCTCCAGTATCAGAAACCTCTGTTTCTGGTGCTGGAGACGTACCACACCCCCTCGATTTATGTCTATGGGAGGCAGCATGACGGCAGTCACACCCCCTCCCGTAGACATGAATGGAGAGGGGGGGGTGGATCGATGTCACTAGGGGGTGTGGCGTGATGTCTCCAGTCCCGGAAACACAGGTTTCCAAGATCATGCAGCACCTGCATTCTATGCCGGGCTGCTGCTCCAGAGACCACGGGGGGTCCCAGAAGCAGGGGATAAGAAGCCCCTTTGGATAGGGTATAAGATTTCTATGGAAGGAATATCCCTTTAAAGTGAGCCAGTAACCTGCAGAGTGACAGATGGAGCCTTGAGCCAAGGAGTATTGCTGCACGCTTGGCTATATCTCGCTTAGCACAGAGACCCTGACCATTGAACAGCTTTAGCATGTCTGCAGGACATGTCACACACTTTTCATGACATTTACAGCTAAAAAAATCAGTTTTAGATTAGTCATTTTCTGAAATCTTTCCCATCAAGTTATGCTGAGCTAATATTAGAAAGGTCATGGCTTGTGGTTGAAAGGAACCAGTCATCTCGCTCATGCTCCCTGAATCATGGGCAGCATGAAATATTCAGGCTCACATAATAAAGATGTATGATTCACAGAAATAATAGTTATAAAACTTTCCAATAACAGGCTCCCAATCTGTGGGGTGGTCTCTGGCAGCTAATCCCCTGCTTGGTTAGAGAGAGATCCAATCAATCAATGCTGGCAGAGAAGGAGAACACACCAGAGACCACCATGATGGTACCACCTTACCTAGTATTTCAACTACGATTTCTCTAAAACATGTCACGCACCATCGCAATAAGGGGAGCTTATCTGTTTCTTGCTGCCCTTGGATCAGGCAGCATTCAGGTGATAGCAAGTTCCCCTTGAAAGCAGTGTTCATTTTCCAGCCTCTGGTCTATATGTTGAACTTATCCATAGGCCCCAGAACCCATTAGAGGCAAATACTGATTTCTGCCTCTGTCTGAGAAGCATAGGTCAAGATTTATGACTATCTGCATGAAAATGGCACTATACACTAGTGCAGTGGTCTTCAACCTGCGGACCTCCAGATGTTGCAAAACTACAACTCCCAGCATGCCCGGACAGCCGTTGGCTGTCCGGGCATGCTGGGAGTCGTAGTTTTGCAACATCTGGAGGTCTGCAGGTTGCAGACCACTGCACTAGTCCAATAAACCATGTGCAATTAAAAAAATAAAAAAAAAATATATATATATATATATATATATATATATATATATATATATATATATATATATATATATATATATATATAAAAAGGGGGGGCCACTTTATGGCATCCATTAAACATACAAGTTGTTAGCTTTTCCCAAGAAGTTATTTAAGAAGTGTGAGCAACCTTCAGGCAGCTATGCTGGATAAGATTATACCTTACAGGCAGCCATCTGTGGTATTTTTGACAACAGTTCTGCATGCTGTATACTCCCGATCCAAAGAATGGAATCCTGACAGGTGTAAATAGGAAAGTCATAAGTGTAGTGTGAACGAACCCAGTTGTGTTCAGTGGAGTTGTATGGGCACTTTACAGTTCAGTATAGCAGTGAGAGGTAACATTCTTCCACTACCGGGACATAAAACATTACAGGTCACCAGGACTCGACAACTCACACACTCCTGAAGCAGCCTCCTCTCCCGGACTCATCCTGTCACACAAGGAACTCGCTCAGCTCTGACCTCTGGAACAACCGCGGTCAGTCTGGGGAGAGACCAGCGCCATAAACCTCTCTCCTTCTGCCCACAGACACTACTATCGGACGCCTCTTTACCTGGACACTTCACGCTGTCAGCAAGACCGCCGTCCCCGCACAAAACCTAGTACAAAGAACGCTCAGTAACCGGTACCACCGTAGTTTGAACGTAGCAACAACCGTACTACTGCTGGAAATCCCCTCCCTTTCCGGCAGAGCCAAAACACCAACCAGCTAGCTCGAAACTCACTTAACTAATCAGAACTCATCCAAACATCCGGCCACCAATCGAAAGCTAATGCTGTGCCATGAACCAACCAGAGCGCTGAATTTTCCCGCCCACTTTACATGCAGGCCCCGCCCCTAGGAACTGGTTGATTAATTGTAGCTCGCGGGCCATGGCAGGAGCATTGTACAGTTTTGTAAAAAAGTCAGGTGGGTTAACGGATTAACCCCCTTCAAAATGTGGCAAGTCAAATCCGGGTTTGACCGGGCTTACAAAACGGCTTTTTCTGAGCTCTTTAACCACTTAAGGACCAGGGGTTTTTCCACTTTCATTTTTTCTTCCTTACCTTTAAAAAAAATCATTACTCTCTCAATTTTTCACCTAAAAAGCCATATGATGGCTTATTTTTTGTGCCACCAATTATACTTTGTAATGACATCAGTCATTTTACCCAAAAATCTACGGTGGAACGGAAAAAAAAATAATTGTGTGCGACAAAATTGAAAAAAAAAATTCAATTTTGTAAATTTTGGGGGCTTCTGTTTCTACGCAGTACATTTTTGGGTAAAAATGACACCTTTATTCTGTAGGTCCATACAATTAAAATGATACCCTACTTATATAGGTGTGATTTTGTCGTACTTCTGAAAAAAATCATAACTACATGCAGGAAAATTAATACGTTTAAAATTGTCATATTCTGACCCCCTATAACTTTTTTATTTTTCCGCATATGGGGCTGTATAAGGGCTCATTTTTTGCGCCGTGATCTGAAGTTTTTAGCGGTACCATTTTTGTATTGATCGGACTTGTTGATCACTTTTTATATAATGAAAAAAAATGAATAAAAAGCGACCAAAAATACACTATTTTGGACTTTGGAATTTTTTTGCACATACGCCATCGACCGTGCGGTTTAATTAATGATATATTTTTATAATTTGGACATTTCCGCACGCAGCAATACCACATATGTTTATTTTTATTTACACAGTTTTTTTTATGGGGAAAAGGGGGATGATTCAAACTTTTATTAGGGGAGGTGTTAAATGATCTTCATAAATTTTTTTTTTCACTTTTTTTTTTGCAATGTTATAGCTCCCATAACACATGAATGTAATAACCAAGAAAGACACAAAACAGGTGTCCTGCACTCACCGCTTCAGTTCTGTTCACACGGCTCCCATCTCGGGCTGCTCCTCCGGAACTGGGGCTGGCGGACACGTGGGGCGCTCAGAGGAGACTGCCGGCGGTTTTGCGCACAGGTATGCGCTTCTTCCGGCCTCATAGCACACACTGATCTATTACATTGATCACTGGTTTCTCATAGGAAACCAGTGATCAATGATTCTGCCTCTTGAATGCTCATGCCTGGATCTCAGGCACTGAGCAGTCATTTGGTGATCGGACACCAGGAGGCAAGGTAGGAGACCGTCCTCGTGTCCCAGAGTTGTTTGGGATGCCGCGATTTCGCTGTGAACATCCCGAACAGCCCCCTCAGCTAACCGGCAGTGATTTACTTTCACATCGTGGCCCCGCGTTATAGAAAGGGAAAGGACTCGGGACATACCGGTATGTCCTTGAGGTGTTAAAAAATCATAACTCTTTCAATTTTGCACCTAAAAATCCATATGATGGCTTATTTTTTGCGCCGCCAATTCTACTTTGTAATGACATCAGTCATTTTACCCAAACATCTATGGCGAAACGGAAAAAAAATCGTGAGACAAAATGGAAAAAAACACCCGCCATTTTGTAAGTTTTGGGGCTTCCATTTCTATGCAGTATATTTTTCGGCAAAAATGACACCTTATCATTATTCTGTAGGTCCATACGATTAAAATGATACCCTACTTATATAGGTTTGATTTTGTCGTACTTCTGAAAAAAAAATCATAACTACATGCAGGAAAATCTATACGTTTAAAATGGTCATCTTCTGACAATTTTTTCTATTCTGAGTGCTCATTTTTTTCGCTGTGATCTGAAGTTTTTAGCAGTACCATTTTTGTATTGATTGGACTTTTTGATCGCTTTATATTCATTTTTTCATGATCTAAAAAGTGAGCAAAAATATGCTATTTTGGACTTTGGATTCTTTTTGCGCATACGCCATTGACCATGGCGTATATAATGATATATTTTTATAGTTCGGACATTTCCACACGCAGCGATACCACATATGTTTATTTATATTTACAATGTATTTTTTTTTGGGGGGGGGGGGTTTATGGGAAAAAAGGGGGTGATTCAAACTTTTATTAGGCAAAAGGTTAAATGATCTTTATTCACTTTTTTTTTTGCAGTATTATAGCTCCCATAGGGGGCTATAACACTGCACAAGCTGATCTTTTACATTGATCAATGGTTTCTCATAGGAAACCATTGATCAATGATTCTGCCGCTTGACTGTTCATGCCTGGATCTCAGGCACTGAGCAGTCGTTCGGCGATCGGACTCCAGGAGGCAGGTAAGGGACCCTCCTGCTGTGTCACAGCTGTTCGGGATGCCGCGATTTCGCCGCAAACAGCCCCCTGAGCTAACCGGCAATGATTTACTTTCACTTTAGACCCGGCGTTCAACTTTGAATGCCGCGTCTAAAGGGTTAATAGTGCTCGGCACCATGATCAGTGCCGCATGCTATTAGCCACGGGTCCCGGCCGCACATGCCATGGCCCCGCATTATAGAACGGGAGCGGACTCAGGGCATACAGGTACGCCCTTGGTCCTTAACAGGTTAAAAAGTTGAAAAAAGTCTCATCTGCGACTTATGTTTTGCTTATGTGCTCCAAATTGATCAATCCCCTGTGTTAGTATGATAAATATGTAGCACATAAGAAAAACTAATGCAACAAAAAAATATTACTACAGAACTCTCTTAGGCTGGGTTCACACCAAGTTTTTCAAATACGGTTACCGTATACGGTTTTCCGCTTAAAAACGTATGGCAAAAACCGTATGCAACCCTATACAACCGTATGACTCCAAATTAAAACTTATACGGTTTTTCCCCGTATACGGTTCCAAAACGTATGTACGGTTCTATCCGTTTGCATCCGTTTTTGCCAACGGTTTTGCTATTTTGTTGGAATTAGTTTTCCAGCAATTTAATAAAGTTACTATTGTTCTATTGAAATTCCAAAGGATGTGGGAGTGGAATGTCTGGGATGAATTCTAGAAAGATCTGCGCATGTGTCCATTCCAAAAACGTATTAAAAAAAACGTGTGCAACCGTATTCTGAAATTCTGTGTACGGTTCTCATAGACAACAATGTTAAAAGAACCGCATACGGTTCACATAGGGGTTTCCAACCGGAGGCAAAAACGTGGTCGACAGCGTTTTTGCCTACGGTTGAAAAATCGGCAAAACCATATCCGAGGCAAAACGGATGCAACCGTACACAACATTTGGAATACGGTTTACAATGCATTCTCTATGCATACGGTTTCGGATACGGTCGTATACGTTTTTTTGCGGAAAACCGTATACGGTTACTGTATTTGAAAAACGTGGTGTGAACCCAGCCTTACCAAAGCTAACAATTATAAATGTCCCCTATAGTCCTTATATTCATAACCAAGAACATAATTTTACATATTTAAATTTTTTTTTTTCTACATCTTTATTTTGTGGTGCTAATATGCAGTACATCACAGTGTATGGTCCCTCCTCTGCAACCTTTTAACCCCTTAGGCTAAGAAAGTTTCTACTTGTTTTTTTTAACCCCTTAATGACCAAGGACGTATATTTATGTCCTTGGCCGGCTCCCGCGATATAACATGGGGTAACATGGGGTCGCGTCATATCGGGTCGGTCCCGGCATGTATCTGATTCCGGGGCTAATAGCGCGCGGCAGCGATCGCGGTGCCGCACGCTATTAACCCTTTAGACGCGGTGTTCAAAGTTGAACGCCGCGTCTAAAACGAAAGTGAAAGCTGCCCGGGTGCTCAGCGGGGCTGATCGGGACTACCGTAGTGAAAATGCGGTGTCCTGATCAGCTGGGACACGAGCGGAGGTCCTCTTACCTGCCTCCGGCTTGTCCCCTCGGCGATTGATTGCTCCGAAGCCTGAGATGCAGGCTTGAGCAATTGACCGCCGATACCGCTGATCATTGCAAATCATTGCATTAGGTAGTACTACTACTCCCAGCATGGAACACACTGTTCCATGATGGAAGTTGTAGTACCTGTACTAATTGACATATCGCCCATTGCAATCCTCCTGTATAATGTATAGATGCAGCCAGCCGCTCTTCTATGGTCCCCTGCACTGCCGTATATATACACCTATTCATATTTCCCACAGAAAGCTGTGACTGGCCAGATGGTTCCAGCCAATCACAGCTCTCTGTGGGAAATATGAATATGTGTATATATATGTCAGTGCATGGCAACATAGAAGAGCGTCCGGCCGGCTGCATCTATACATTATGCAGGAGGATCACAGCGGGTGTCAGAAGTGACAATCACTGTGATCTTTCCTTTACTGCAGGTACTATTACTCCCAACATGGGGCACATTCTGCTCCATGCTGGGAGCTGTAGTACCTGCATTAATAGACGGATCGCAACAGGTGTCAGAAATTACACTTGCTGCGATCTGTCTATTAATGCAGGTACTACAGCTCCCAGCATGGAGCAGAGTGTGCTCCATGTTGGGAGTAGTAGTACCTTCAGGTAAGAACAGATCACTGCGGGTATCACTACTGACACCCGATGCGATCGTCCTATCTATTGTAGAGATGTGGTGCGGCTTTCTCCTGCACTCCGCATCTCTGCACTATACTCCGGCCGGCCACTCAATCATTCATATTTCCCTCTGAGAGCTGTGATTGGCTGCAACCCTCTGGCCAATCCCTTTTTTTTTTTTATTTTTTTTTTTTTGATACCCAACAAATTTTGGGTACCAAAAAAAAAAAACTGCCAAGGTGCAATTTTCACACAAATGAAAAAACGCCAGACGCAGGAAATTGCACTGCCGTTTTTTTCAGGCCTTTTTTTTTTTTTCAAACTAAAAAACGCATGACAAAATATCAAGTAGAAACTTAGCCTAACAACGGCCGGGACCCGGTGCCGCATGCTATAAACCCTTTAGATTTGGTGTTCAAAGCTGACCATTGCGTCTAAAGTGAAACTAAAACTACCCCCCGGCTAGTTCAGTGGACTGTTTGGGACCGCCGTGGTGAAATCGCGGCGTCCCGAACAGCTGTAGGACACGAGGAGGGCCCCCTTACCTGCCTCCTGGTGTCAGATTGTCGAATGACTGCTCAGTGCCTGAGATCCAGGCATGAGCAATCAAGCGACAGAATCAAAAGATGAGTCCTCATACCGCCCCATACACGGAAAAATAAAAAAGTTATAGGGGACAGAAGATGACAATTTTAAACGTATAAATTTTCCTGCATGTAGTTATGATTTTTTCCAGAAGTACGACAAAATCAAACCTATATAAGTACGGTATCATTTTAATCATATGGACCTACAGAATAAAGATAAGGTGTAATTTTTACCAAAAAATGTACTGCGTACAAACGAAAGCCCCCAAAAGTTACAAAATGGCGTTTTTCTTCAATTTTGCCACACAATTATTATTTTTTTCATTTCGTCATAGATTTTTGGGTAAAATTACTGACGTCATTACAAAGTAGAATTGGTTGCGCAAAAAACAAGCCATCATATGGATTTTTAGATGCAAAATTTAAAGAGTTATGATTTGTTAAAGGTAAGGAGCAAAAAAATGAAAGTGCAAAGATGGAAAAAACCCTGGTCCTTAAAGGGGTACTCCGGTGGTCAATTTTTGACTTACCCTATTTGTTTTGTTTCATTTCTATTCTTTTTGTTTAGCCTACTCTATTTCCGTTCTTTGTTGTCTTTTTATCCCCCACTTTGTTTTCCTATCTTTGCTTCTATTTCCTGATTCTTGCTGTGCTGAAAACTACAAATCCCAGCATGCCTCATGCCTTGCTGGTTTGGGGCGGCTCCTTTTTTTTTTTTTTTCCCTGGTCGGCCCCCTTATACACAGCACACTAATATAATCAGCCTTGGTTGGGATACACTGGCATACACACACAAAAGGGACTACAACTCCCAGCATGTGTCATTCAGGAGTCTTCAGTCTGTGGTATGACACCAGCTTGCTGCTTCTGTAGTCTCCTGGGGGGTGTAGTTCACCACACCTCTATAGGGCATACACCAGTGTTTCCCAACCAGGGTGCCTCCAAGTGTTGCAAAACTACTACTACCAGCATGCTCGGACAGCCAAAAGCTGTCCGGGCATGCTGGGAGTTGTAGTTTTGATACAGCTGAAGACACCCTGGTTGGGAAACAATGCACTTTGTTTGCAGTATACTGAATAGGCTAGGCCAGTGTTTCACAATCAGTGTGCCTCCAGCTGTTGCAAAACTACAACTCCCAGCATGCCCAAAGACTGTCAGGGAATGCTGGGAGTTGTAGTTTTACAACAGCTGGAGGCACACTGGTTTGAAGACACTGGTGTAACATGATGTGTATGCTGAATAGGCTAGGACAGTGTTTCCCAACCAGTGTGCCTCCAGCTGTTGCAAAACTACAACTCCCAGCATGCTCAAAGTCTGTCCAGGCATGCTGGGAGTTTTAGTTTTGCAACAGCTGGAGGCACACTGGTTTGTAAACACTAACATACACACACATAACAGGGACTACAGCTCCCAGCATGTGTCATTCAGGAGCCCCCCCTCCTTCACACATAGAGATAATCCCCAGTCCAAGATTTCTTCCCCTGCAGTCTATACATCCCCAGCCCGTGCACTTTGTTATCCTCCCCTTCAGATAACATTCTTAAATTCTCTGTCTTCTTTCAGTGCAGACATGCGTCCTCAGAAGACAGAGCAGGGGGAGGGGAGATGAGGAGCTTCTTGCTCTCATGCACACCTGCGACCACCTGGAGGGGGAGATGAGGGGGCGTGGCTTATCTCTCTCATGAAGTTCTGAAAGAACAGACAAAAAAAAAGCCATGACATGTGGTCCACAGCCTAATTCTAACATGTGGACAACAGTAAGAGATCCAACACAGAACTACAGAACTTCCTGGCCCACAAACAGGTAAGAAAAAAGACACATGCTACACAAACATATACATGTCAATTACAAAAATATAGCCAAAAATCTTAACCACCGGAGTACCCCTTTAAGGATTAACCTGTTGTTGTGCCAATATATGCTGCTCCTAAATCCATCCACCGCCAGTTTTATAAGCCGAAGTCTGATCTGGAGTAGATTTGATACAAATTGAGGGCATTGCAACAAATTGTGCGACAAGTTGCCCATGATAAATCTATGACCTCTGCAAAAAGGTTAACCAGACTATGGAAAAAGCATCTAAGGCAAAAGTCACGATAAAAAGTCTCTAAACAGCAAACTCTATACACATTGGCAGGGGGTGGTGCAGATACTTATAGACAGGGTGCAGGTGATGACATTAATTAGGGCATACTGGCCCCTTAAATGACAGAGCTCTGGCGCGCGCGCGCACCCTAGTAGGGGGCACACGCACCGGGACTGAGAACATGGAAGACCAGGTAGATGAGTGACTGGCTGGGACTCGCATGTGGGCAGGTCCCGCGATGCGAATCCCAGCCACGCCGGCAGCAGGGACATAAGAGGAGAGCACTCACGGCCAGCGTCTGGCCGGAGCGCTGAGGTTACATAAGGTACTCGAATTCCCATATACTTGCATATAAGGGTGTAGGTAAGGGTTAATTTAACTATAATATCTTTTTATTTGACATATAAGTAATATGTATACCAGGTATTATTGAAATATCTCCTGCAATACAGAAGTTATGGCGGAACATACATTTCCCGTAGATTTGCATGGGACTTTAAACAAAAAACCCTACCCTCACAAATGGGGGTAGTTAAGGGTTAAATTAACTATCCTAGATTTTTAGTGGACATATAAATAACATGTGACCAAGTATTATAGAAATATCTCCAGCCGTTTGGAAGTTATGCAGTAACATATATTTTCATTAGATGTGTAAGGGACCTCTAACAAAAACCCCGCCCCTGGCAAATGGGGGTGAGTAAGGGTTAAATCACCTTTCCTATGTTTGTTGTTGACATATTAGACACACATACATACACACACATAGTGGGGGGGGGGGGAATTCGAAGTTGTCTATTTTCCGCATCAATATAGACTAACCTACAGAGGGTTAGGCTGATCTATTGTGCGCTTAATTTATCAAAAGTTGCACGGCTCTTGATAAATTCTGCGCACGGACTTAGGGATCTACGGTTTAGACTGTATTTAAACCTGCTCCTGCATGGTCTGACATTTCAGCATACTTTCGGCCAATGCGACTTTTCGCCGAAAAGTCGCTATTGATAAATTCCGCACCAATGCATTTTTCTGTCTAGTTGTTGCAGAAGAGGGACTATACAAAGTGGTTTCCCAATAACTCCAAATATGACAATTAAAATAAATTCCTGGATCAACGTCTGTCCCTGTAAATCTAATATCAATAACCTATAATATTTTACTCTCCAGAAATGCGTCTAGGCCCCTTCTGAACTCCTTTATTGAATTCACCATGACCACCTCCTCTGGAAGAGAGTTCTATAGTCTCACTGCTCTTACAGTAAAGAACCCCCTTCTGTACTGTAGAAACCTTCTTTCTTCTAGACGTAGAGGAGGCCACCTTTTGGTTATGGATACAGTCCTTGGTATAAATCTCAGTACTGCCCTTTATATTTTTATCCATAGTTATTTATTTATATATTTTTTGTACACTGGTGCACCGTACTGTAAACAGTATTCTGCGTGTGGTCTGACTAGTGATTTATATGGTAGTAGAATTATTTCCTTGTTGTGTGCATCAGTGCCCCTTTTGATGCACCCCATGATTTGCTGAATACAAAAGCATAGTCAATTGTGCTATATTTTAGGGGGAAAGCAAATGGATTGGGTGCCGCAAACTAAAACAGATATGTAAATATATATAACTAAGGTTACTGTTAATTATCTCCTACACCCCAGGAGATGAGATTACTACAAAATCTATATATAAATAAAACTCAATGTGTGCGTATGTGTGTGTGTATGTTCCAGCATTACGTCCAAACGGCTGAAGATATTAACATGAAACTTGGCACACATGTCACTTATATGTCAACAACAAACATAGGATAGGGGATTTAACCCTTCCTCACCCCCATTTGCCAGGGTCAGGGTTTTAGTTTAAAGTCCCATACAAGTCTATGGGAAATATGTTACTGCTTAAAGGGGTATTCCAGGGAAAAACATTTTTTTATATATCAACTGGCTCCAGACAGTTAAACAGATTTGTAAATTACTTCTATTAAAAAATCTTAATCCTTTCAGTACTTATGAGCTTCTGAAGTTAAGGTTGTTCTTTTCTGTCTAAGTCCTCTCTGATGACACCTGTCTCGGGAAACACCCAGTTTAGAAGCAAATCCCCATAGCAAACCTCTTCTAAACTGGGTGTTTCCCAAGACAGGTGTCATCAGAGAGCACTTAGACAGAAAAGAACAACCTTAACTTCAGAAGCTCATAAGTACTGAAAGGATTAAGATTTTTAAATTGAAATAATTTACAAATCTGTTTAACTTTCTGGAGCCAGTTGATATATATAAAAAAGTTTTTGCCTGGAATACCCCTTTAACTTCCAAACGGCTGGAGATATTGCGATAATACTTTGTCACATGTTACTTATATGCAGGGCTGTGGAGTCGGAGTCGGACGAAATTTTGGTACCTGGAATCGGAGTCGGCAAACAATGCACCGACTCCGACTCCTACTAAATTTAGATTGGAATAAAAGAAAAAAAAAGCAAGTTTAAATGTCCCAATTCACAAAAAGTTATAATTAATGAATTCTCTACTATAAGAATAAAGATCAATGCATGCAGTGCCTCATGTAACCGCAAAACGAACACGTTAAATGACTGTGAAGAAGCATGCTTTTCATGTGCTTTACTATTTGGCACACAACGCACAATTAGGAGCGGCAATACTTATACTTTCCATAGTGTTGTGTCCTGCTGTTACAGGGAACCCATGGGTAACCTAGCCTCTCACTGATAAGGGATTAAGGAAATATGTTTTTTGCAGGACTAGAGACACTTGCATAAGTGAAGGGAATGGAGGGTCAATAGTTCAAGACTGAAGCTGTAAACCATTGGAAAAACTGCTGCCATTCAGCTAAGGCTATAAAAACTTGTAAACTCGATTGTTAGCTTAAAGGGGTACTCCGCCCCTAGACATCACGAGGGGCAGAGCCGTGATGTAGTGATGCTCCGGCCCCTGTATCGCCCTTCATTACGCACAGAGCAAACTTGCTCTGTGCAGTAATGATAGCGCGGTGCCGCATCGACGATCCCGGGGGTCCCCAGTAGCGGGACCCCGGCGATCTGACATCTTATCCCCTATCCTTTGGAAAGGGGATAAGATGTCAGATCGCCGGGGTCTCGCTGCTGGGGACCCCCGGGATCGCCGCTGCGGCACCGCGCTATCATCGAGCAATCCGGAAGCCGAGAGCAGCTTGGTAGAGACGCCACCGGCCGGGGCGATACTCCCACTGCACACACGTTACAGATTCAACTCCTGAAGCTCTGGATCTCCCAGCAGGAACTTTCTCCACAGAAACAGGTACTAACTCGGACAGTTTTGGAACTTTGAGCACCATTTGCGGTGTGATTGGACTATTGCTTTTTATAATCCAAGATTGATTCCTTTTCACAGTTCATGTGACCGGGCTGTATTTCAGCCACAATATTGCGCCACTTGCCGTTACTATCATCATCAGCTCTGCTTGTGTAGCTGTAGAGGTATATTGCCGATTACTGTACAGCATTACTATTTACATTTTTACCATTATACCTTTACCTTTGCACAGTAATCAGTTACTACTACTGTCCCTCCCTCTTTGCAGTATCATCTGTGAGAACTCCATACATTGCATGACAACATAGAGAAAAGCCACCAACTTTTTTCTACCTCAGTCTTACAGTCCAAGAACGCTGATACAACTCAGGTATGCTTTATTATTAGTCAAGTCCCCCTCAGCGCACACTGTATATATATTTTGATTGTATCTTCCTCCTTCAATACCTACCTACAGGGAAAGGTATTTCTAATGTTGCAGCACAGCGGGCATTCCATGAGGTGTTTGGTGCAGCGCAAGTGAATTATATCTATATACGTTTACAGTAGACTGTTGGCTTCCCAGCCAGTAGTCCTGTGGTAATGTGAATTCAGGTAGAAGACAGACATGGTGCACATCTACAATCTTGCACAATGATCTAATTGCTTCTCAGCATAATTTCGAAAACTAACAGGTTGTTAGTATAAACGTTTTGATCAAAAAGTACAAAGCCCACTCGCCACGTCAAGGCCACCTATTTAGAGTGGGTCCCTAATGTCCCTAGCATAAAATGGCGTAGCACTGGGCGGCGACCACCACCGCCGCGACACCAGTGCCCATAGTGGGAACGACCCACTGGCAGAGCGGCCCCAATGCCACTCAAACCAGTCCAGTCCTGTGGTAATGACATGTATGTTACCTTTCTTTCCTTCAAGGAATGTATAAAATACATTCACATATTAATACAGAGGAGTCGGAGTCGGGGAATCGGAGTCGGAGTTGGAAGCACAGAAAACTCCGGAGTCGGAGTTGGAGTCGGAGTCAGAACATTTATCTACCGACTCCACAGCCCTGCTTATATGTCCACTTAAAATATAGGATAGTTAATTTAACCATTAACCCCTTAAGGACCAAGCCCATTTTCACCCTAAGGACCAGGCCAATTTTATTTTTGCGTTTTTGTTTTTTCCTCCTTGCTTTCTAAAATCCATAACTACTTTATATTTCCATCTACAGACCCATATAAGGGCTTGTATTTTGTGTGACCAATTGTACTTTGTAATGAAATCCCTCATTTTAACATAAAATGTACGGTGAAGCCCCCAAAAAAATTTTTAGGGAGCAAATTTTAATGAAAACCACAATTTTGCACATTTTGGAGAGTTTTGTTTTCACACTGTACACTTTACGGTAAAAATGATGTGTTCTTTATTCCGTGGGTCAGTACAATTAAAATGATACCCATGGCTAGATACGTTTATATTTTTGTACCGCTTGAAAAAAAATCTAAAACTTTTTGTACAAAATCAGTCATCTAAAATCACCCTATTTTGACCACCTATAATTTTTCATTTTTCCATATATAGGGCGGTATGAGGGCAAATTTTTTGTGCCATCATCTGTACTTTTTATCGATACCACATTTGCATATATAAAACTTTTAGATAATTTTTTTAAAATAAAATGTGACAAAAAAAGCAGCATTTTGGGACTTTTTAAAGTTTTTTAAGTTTACGCCATTCACCGTACGGGATAATTAACATTATATTTTGATAGTACAGACATTTATGCACGCGGCAATACCAAATATGTTTATAAAAATAATGTACGCTTTTTGCGGGTAAAATGGGAAAATCGGACAATTTTCATTTTTAATGGGGGAAGGGTTTTTTCACTTTTTATTTTAACATTTTTCAACTTTTTTTTTACACTTTTTATGTCCCCATAGGGGACTATCTATAGCAATCCTTTGATTGATAATACTGTTCAGTGCTATGTATAGGACACAGCACTGCTCAGTATTATCGGTGATCTTCTGCTCTGGTCTGCTCGATCTCAGACCAGAGCAGAAGACCCCGGGAGACAGCTGGAGCAAGGTGAGGGAACCTCTGGCCGCCATGCTGGATGATCAGATCACCGTGGCAGCGCTGCGGGTGATCCGATCATCCATTCAAAGTACCGCACTACCGCAGATGCCGTGATCTGTATTGATCACGGCATCTGAGAGGTTAAAGGCGGCATCCGTGCGATTGCGGATGTCGGCCATTACCGGCGGGTCCCCGGCTGCTACTAGCAGCCAGAACCTGCCGTGTATGACGCGAGCACCGTTCCGCCAAACCAGGATGTACATTTACGTCCGTGGTCATTAAGGGGTTAACTACCCCCATTTGTGAGGGTTGTTTTGTTTTTTTGTTTTTTTTAAGTCCCATGCAAATCAATGGGAAATGTATGTTCCCACATAACTTCCATACGGCTGGAGATATTTCAATAATACCTGGTACACATATTACTTATATGTCAAATAAAAAGATATGATAGTTAATTTAACCCTTACCTACACCCTTACATAAAAGATGGGTTTTTGTTTCAAGTCCCATGCATCTCCTGGTGAATGTGTCAATCCGGCTTGCAAGCCACACCCCATCTCACAAAGAGAGGAGGTCAAGATTGGAGGTCGGGATAGGAGGATGGGATATGAGGTCAAGATAGGAGGTTAGGATATGAGGACAGGATATGAGGTTGAGATAGGAGGTCGGGATATGATGACAGGATATGAGGACGGGATATGAGGTCGATATATGAGGACGAGATATGAGGGCGATATATGAGGACGAGATATGAGGATGGGATATAAGGTCAGGATTGGAGGTCGGGATAGGAGGATGGGATATGAGGTCAAGATAGTAGGTTAGGATATGAGGACGGTTTATGAGGACAGGATATGAGGTCGAGATAGGAGGACGGGATAGGAGGTCGATATATGAGGACGAGATATGAGGATGGGATAGGAGGTCGGCATATGAGGACGGCATAGGAGTTCGAGATATGAGGACGGCATATGAGGTCGAGATATGAGGTCGGGATATGAGGATGGGATAGGAGGTCGGGATAGGAGGATGGGATATGAGGACAGGATAGGAGGTCGGGATAGGAGGTTGAGATGTGAGGACGGAATAGGAGGACGGGATATGAGGTTGGGATATGACAACAATATATGGGGATGGGATGTGAAGTCAAAAGCTTCCTCCTTTGTTGATTTTCCTCCACAACAAGGATGAGGAAGGAAAAACCGGGCAACGCCGGGTACTCAGCTAGTGTATATATATATATATATATATATATATATATATATATATGAAACAAGATAATAGTACTCTAGGTTATATAGGTTTACTGATAGAAAAATATGTATATAAAAAATATTAAAACTATTTGTATACTTATGCACATATGGAACAGGGGGCTCTTGCGATTCCAAATTGCCGATACTATGTGCAGTATAAAATATTATCTGAGACCAACACTAAAAATAAACATTTAAAATAAATATTTCAGAAATAAAACGTCCAATTTCAAATATATTGATCCAAGTATTGTAGCCTTAATACAACATGCCAACAGTTCAGTATTTCAGAGTTAATAGTAAACGAAAGAAGAACTATCCTTAAGTCAGATTATATGGTGAGCCATCACCTCTTATCCCTCCGCTGATGGGTAGAGTTCAGTCTGTGTTGCAATCTACTGTGGGATCGATCTCTGTATCTTCCTACACCAAAAGTAATGCGTGGACTAGTGGAAGTAATAGATGAAGTTAGTCTCTGTTGCAATCCTCTGTGGGATCAATTTCAATGCTGCAGTAGATGGTAGATATCCCTCTCTGGCAGGAGAGATGTGCTAGCTGGCAGGATCTGTGGATGGAATTAACCTCAGTAGCGATCCTTAGCAAGATCAGTCTCTGTATGTAGCAATTTGAGTAGGGTCCTATTGTCAGGTTTTTAAGGGGTCTGGGTAGTTAGCGTAAGGTGGTAGTGGCTTGTCCCAGATGCCGAGGATTTTTTGTGGATCCAGTGGTAGGGATGTCCCAATACTGGTATTGGTATCGGGACCGATACAGGACATTTGCACAACCTAACTCGTCGGCAGAACCCCCTCTGGAAGGTATCACGGAGGTGCCGAACTGAGCAACTGAGCGCGCGTCATAGCCGGGACCTGTGGCTAATGCCGAACATCACCGGTGAGCAGCGGTGATGTCCGGCATGAACCTTTTAGACAGGCCGTTAACTTCAGGACTTTTAGACGCCACGATCAACTTTGATTCTGGCGTCTAAAGTCCTGAAGTTAACTGCCGGTAGCTCAGGGATGTTGATCAGGATCACGGTGAAATCGCGGTGTCCCAATCAGCTGTGAGGACAGTGGAAGTCCCTTACTGTGCTCCGTGCCGTCCAATCATCCCTCCTTTACTGCTGCTAGCCATGGCAGGCAGTAGTAAAGGAGCGCCGATAACAATGATCAATGCTATGCTATACAAAAAAAGAAAAAAATTTAATAAATAAAAAAAATGTGAATTAACCTTCCCTAATAAAAGTTTGAATCCAGGATCCCAGCGGCGGGACCCCCGCGATCAGACATCTATCCTTTGGATAGGGGATAAGATGTTTAGGGGCAGAGTACCCCTTTAACCTCTGGTCCTTCTCCCCTTCTTTGATGTGGGGTCACAGGCTGTCCCCGCGTCATAGCGGGGTGGTCCTGGTGGCCATCAACGTCCGGAACCGTGTCTAATGCCGGACATCACCGATCGCGGTGATGCCCAGCATTAACCCCTTAGACGCGGGGATCAAAGTTGATTGCTGCATATAAAGTGAAAGTAAACCGTTCGCGGCAGCTCATTCGGGCCGTTCGGGACCGCTGTAGTGAAATCGTGGCATCCCGAACAGCTGAGTGGACGAGGGGGGGTCCCTACCTGCCTCCTCGCTGTCCAATCAGTGATAACACTGATCAATGCTATGTTATGGCACAGCATTGAACAGTGTATGCAATCAGAAGAATGCATGTATATGGGGACTAAAAAATGGTGTAAAAAAAGTTAAAAAATAAGTAAATAAATGTGAATTAACCTCTTCCATACTAAAAGTTTAAATCACCCCCCTTTTCTCAAATCCCATATAAAAAATATGTAAACATAATAAAAATATAAATATGTGGTATCGCCGTGTGCATAAATGTCTGAACTATAAAAATATAATTTTAATTAAACCCCACTTTCAATGGCATATACGTAAAAAAAATTGTGTATTTTTGGTCATTTTGTGTACCCTAAAAAAAACAAAAGTGATCAAAAAGTCCCATCACAAATGGTATCAATAAAAACTTTAGATCACGGCGCAAAAAATGAGCCCTCATACATCATACATGTGGAAAAATAAAAAAGTTATAGGGGTCAGAAGATGACAATTTTAAACATACTAATTTTGGTGCATGTAGTTATAATTTTTTTAAAGTAGTAAAATAAAATAAAACCTACATAAATTAGGTATCCTTGTGACCATATGGACCTACAGAATAAATTTAAGGCGTCATTTTTACAGAAAAGTGCACTGCATAGAACTGGAAGCCCCCAAATTAAAAAAATGGCATTTTTTTTTCAATGTTGCCCCACAAATTTTTTTTTTTTTGGTTTCGCCTTAGGTTTTGTGGTAAAATGATTGATGGTATTACAACGTAAAATTTGTGGGGCAATCAACAAGTCCTCATATGGGTCTGTAGGTGGAAAATTGAAAGTACTATGATTTTTAGAAAATGAGGAGGAAAAGATGAAAGTGCAAAAATGAAAGCGCTGCTCTCAGCATATCACCAGCCACAGTGGGACATTGCTGCAGAAGTGAGCTTTAGAAAGGGAGGAGAAAAAGGGAACAAAAGACCAGCGCACCCTGTGCCGTTACCTCGTGGGGACAAGAGAAAAATGGGGGTGGGAAGTTGCTCACCTTATTGCGTCGCGCTGCGAGCGCGACACCGTTGTGGGCTTGGTATCGAAATAGTGCGATCCGCGGCAGCCTGTATCCTTCCGTTTCTCGAGATAGTCGAGGCGGTTTTGTCAAGATGCGCGTTCTGTGCCCATGGCAGAGGTCACAGAATAGAAAATCAGATACTCATCTGGCGCTCGCAGGATCCGTCCAGGTGGTCAATAAGGTAAAAGACTACAGGTGTGGTAAAGAGTTCAGTCTTTATTTCTTCATAAAGGACAGACAACGCGTTTCGAGGGATTGCCCCTCTTCCTATGACCTGAGTAAGAGGGGCGATCCCTCGAAACGCGTTGTCTGTCCTTTATGAAGAAATAAAGATTGCTGCAGAAGTGATACACTGAGAGCAGCGTGACGAAGAATACAGGGAACGGGACACCGACATCGGAGCAAAGGGGGAACGTAGGCAGGTGAGTTAAAATTGTTTTGTTTCATTTTGCAGCCTGGGCATGCAGGGTTAATAAAAAAAAAAAAAAGCGCCATAGTACTCCTTTAAAGGGGTACTCCGGCGAAAAACATCTTATCCCTTATCCAAAGGATAGAGGATAAGATGTCTGTTCGCAGGGGTCCTGCCACTGGGGATCCTCGCGATCTCTGGCGTGGCACCCTGGTCATGTATGCACAGAGTGAACTCCGCTCCGTGCCCGGACTGACGACTACAGCCACCACGCCCCCTCCATTCATGTCTACGGGAGGAGGCGTGACGGCTACGTACTAACCGTCACGCCCCCTCCCATTCATGTCTATGGTGTGGCGTGACGTCATGAACACTGAAGCTCCAAGCTTCCGTGTTTTGGACGCCGCTGCTGCTGGCCCACAGATCACAGGGGTCCCCAGCAGCAGGACACCCACGATCAGACATCTTATTGCCCATCCTTTGTATAATTCGGTTTTCTTGAGTCCACCATGACAACCCCATTATACCCATCCCTCTCTTGGTGTTTGCGTTCTGTGGTGATGCATCTTTTCCTGGTGTCCTTTGAGTAATTTGTAAAACACTGGGGAAGGCTCGGGGGGAAGGGGCTTTTAACCTCTCTGTTTCCTGTTCCTATTAGGTTCCAGCTGTAAAAATAAATGTAGCCCGAAAAATTGTAATCCCAATAATTCAAAAAATTCCATTAGCCCCAATAACTCAATAACTACAATAAGCCCCAATAACTCAAAAAATACCGTTAGCCCCAATAACTTAAATAACAACGTTAGACGCAATAACGCAAAAAATCCCATTAGCCCCAATAACTTAAATAATAACGTTAGACCCAATAACTCAAAAAATCCCATTAGCCCCAATAACTTAAATAGTACAATTAGCCCTTATAACTCAAAAAATGACATTAACCCCAATAACTCTGAAAATCCCATTAGTGAGACTATATGTGTAAAACTTAATGGAAATGTAAAGTGTATGTTCAGAAATGCCAGAAGCCTAGCAAATAAAATGGGGGAGCTTGAGGCCTTGATACTGGAGGAACATATTGATATAGTTGGGGTCACTGAGACATGGCTGGACTCCTCGCATGACTGGGCTGTTAATCTGCAGGGGTTTACATTGTTTCGCAAGGATAGAATGAACAGAAAAGGTGGTGGAGTCTGTCTGTATGTAAGAAGTGGTATGAAAGTCAATGTGAACGATGCCATAGTGTGTGATGATTCTGAGGAGGTGGAATCACTGTGGGTAGAATTACAAAAGGAGGGAAATACTGAAAAAATAATATTTGGTGTAATTTACAGATCCCCTAATATCACTGAAGAGATAGAAGGTCGGCTGTATAAACAAATAGAGAGGGCCGCCCGGGCAGGTACAGTGGTAATAATGGGAGATTTTAACTATCCAGATATAGATTGGGGCCGGGGGTTGGCTAAAACTACAAAGGGGAGAAAATTCCTAAATTTATTGCAGGATAATTTTATGGGCCAGTTTGTGGAGGACCCAACAAGAAGTGATGCCTTGTTGGATCTGATCATTTCCAACAACGCAGAGCTGGTTGGTAATGTAACTGTGAGGGAAAACCTTGGTAATAGCGACCACAATATAGTTACTTTTGACTTAAAATGTAGAAATCAAAGACAGACGGGGAAAGCAAAAACATATAACTTTAAAAAGGCAAACTTCCCTGGGTTGAGGGCACTACAGGACATAGACTGGGGGGAGGTGTTCTCAAATGCTGATGCAGAAGGTAAATGGGACATCTTTAAATCGACTCTAAATAACTATACAGCTAAATATATACCAAAGGGGAACAAATATAAACGATTAAAACTAAATCCTACATGGCTGACAAATGAGGTTAAAAGAGCAATAAACAACAAAAAAATAGCCTTCAAAAAATACAAATCTGATGGGTCAGCTATAACATTTAAACAGTACAAGGAGCTTAATAAAATCTGTAAAAATGTAATAAAAACAGCAAAAATTCAAAATGAGAGACAGGTGGCCGAAGAAAGCAAAACTAATCCTAAATATTTTTTTAGATATATAAATACAAAAAAACCAAGGACAGAGCATGTAGGACCCCTTAATAATGATAATGGGGAGGTTGTCACGGGCGATCAAGAGAAGGCGGAGCTACTGAATGGGTTCTTTAGTTCTGTATGTACTATGGAAGAAGGAGCTGACATTGGTCAGGTCAGTGCTGGTAACACATCATATAATGTATTGAACTGGCTTAATGTAGAGATGGTACAAGGTAAGTTAAGTAAAGTAAATGTAAGCAAATCCCCAGGACCGGATGGACTACACCCAAGGGTTCTTAGAGAGGTAAGTTCAGTAATATCTGTACCCTTGTTCATGATATTTAGAGATTCTCTGGTGTCTGGTATTGTGCCAAGGGACTGGTGCAAGGCTAATGTGGTACCAATCTTCAAGAAGGGCTCTAGGTCTTCGCCAGGCAATTATAGACCGGTAAGTCTAACGTGCATTGTGGGTAAATTGTTTGAAGGACTTATAAGGGATTACATACAGGAATACATAGGGGATAATAGTATTATAAGTGATAGCCAGCATGGGTTTACTAAGGATAGAAGTTGTCAAACCAATCTAATTTGCTTTTATGAAGAGGTGAGTAGAAGCCTTGACAGAGGAATGGCTGTGGATATAGTGTTTCTGGATTTTGCCAAAGCGTTTGATACTGTCCCTCACAGACATCTGACAGGTAAGTTAAGGTCCTTGGGCTTGGAAACTTTAGTTTGTAACTGGATTGAACACTGGCTCATGGATCGTACCCAGAGAGTGGTGGTAAATGATTCGTACTCTGATTGGTCCCCGGTTATTAGTGGTGTACCCCAAGGTTCAGTACTGGGCCCGCTGCTGTTTAATTTATTTATCAATGATATAGAGGATGGTATTAACAGCTCTGTTTCTATCTTTGCAGATGACACCAAGCTTTGTAGCACGGTACAGTCTATAGAGGATGTGCATAAGTTACAAGATGACTTGGATAGACTAAGTGTCTGGGCATCCACTTGGCAAATGAGGTTCAATGTGGATAAATGTAAAGTTATGCATCTGGGTACTAATAACCTGCATGCGTCGTATGTCTTAGGGGGGATTAAACTGGCAGAGTCACTGGTAGAGAAGGATCTAGGTGTACTTGTAGATCACAGACTACAAAATAGCATGCAATGTCAGGCTGCTGCTTCCAAAGCCGGCAGGATATTGTCATGTATAAAAAGAGGCATGGACTCGAGGGGCAGGGACATAATACTCCCCCTTTATAAAGCATTGGTACGGCCTCACCTGGAATATGCTGTTCAGTTTTGGTCGCCTGTTCATAAAAGGGACACTGCGGAGTTGGAAAGGGTGCAGAGACGCGCGACTAAACTAATATGGGGCATGGAACATCTTAGCTATGAGGAGCGATTAAAGGAGTTACAATTGTTTAGTCTTGAGAAGAGACGTTTAAGGGGGGATATGATAAACGTATATAAGTATATAAATGGCCCATACAAAAAATATGGAGAAAAACTGTTCCAGGTTAAACCCCCCCAAAGGACGAGGGGGCACTCCCTCCGTCTGGAGAAGAAAAGGTTTAGTCTAAAGGGGCGGCACGCCTTCTTTACCGTGAGGACTGTGAATTTATGGAACGGTCTACCTCAGGAACTGGTCACAGCAGGAACAATTAACAGCTTTAAAGCAGGGTTAGATACATTCCTGGAACAAAATAACATTAATGCTTATGCAGAATTATAAAACTACATCCCTTTCCCTTATCCCCTTACATCCTTCCCTTCAATCCCCTGGTTGGACTTGATGGACGTATGTCTTTTTTCAACCATACTAACTATGTAACTATGGGACCATCACTCATGTGGGCTGTCATTGGGGACTCAAGGAAAGCGAATTATCGGTAAGTAAATAGTTCTTTTGTTTCACCATTTTTACTTTGTATACTGCTACTCCCATCATGCCCATTCACATTTTCATCTCTATTCCTCATTATTCAACATAACGAACTCCCATTAAACATACCATCTTTCACACCAGTCCATATTACTAACTCCAATATACTTATTTTCACTTTACTTCACTTTACTTCATGTTACTCATTTCGTATCTCTAATATACTTATACTTTTCCAATATTCACTACCTATTCACATGACACCTATAGATAGCATACACGCTCAAGTATACAGGTGTATACATAACCAATTCCATAGCTTTTTACAAATCCAGTATGGATTTTGGGACGACAATCCTAATTACACAAGGTCCGCCAATGAGAGATCCAGAGTGAAACCATAAGGGATCCAACTATCATGACTAGAGTTGAGCAAACTTACAGTAAATTGGCTCGTAGCGAACCTCACAGCTCGGCTGTTGATTACTTTAGTGGCATAAATTAGTTCAGCTTTCCAAGGGCTCCAGTTGCCTGGAAAAGGTGGCTACAGACCTAGGAGACATAAGATTGCCATCCCGGACTTTTCCAGGCAACCAGAGCCCTTGGAAAGCTGAACTAATTTATGCAGACTAAAGTAATCAACAGAATTTACTGTAAATTCGCTCAACTCTAATCATGACCATATACTATTATTCATAAGCTGCTGAAGAGAGGACATTTGTCCTGAAACGCATTCAGATAACTACCCAGTGACCACACTTGCTCATACTTACCAAAGTGCCTCCGGTAATGGAATATTTTCAAACTCCCACCCGAGGACCCACCAGAGATCCACATGGTTCAGCATCTGGGTAATCCGCCGCTCCGAGCATCCACACTGAGGGACTGTGGGTCGCCGAGTGTACTCAGACATCTCGTAACAGCCGCGATGTCTGAGTACACTGCATATGTGCAGTGTACTCAGAGATCACGGCTACACCGCAATGTCTGAGCACACTCGGCGATTCACAGGCCCCCAGGGTGGCTGCTCAGAGTGGTGGATTGTGGCTGGCAACTTTCTCTCTTGTACTTTTAAAAAAGAATGCCGGTATGTACAGTAAAAACGTATCGCCTATCCTTAGGATAGGGGATAAGTTTAAAATCGTGGGGGTCCATGCGCTGATGCCCCCAGTGATTGTCTGTACAGAGCCCTCGCCCGGAGCAGTTTCCCACAGAGTGGAGCGTCACAACCCCCTCCCAAAGCAGTCGCTGCCACGCCCCCTCCATATATCTCTATGGGAGAGCAAAAGACTGCCGAATGGTTTACCCATAGATATATGGAGGGGGGGTCGTGATGCACCACTCTATGGGGGAGACGGCGCTCCGTAAAGATGATCGTGGGGGGCAACAGCGCTCAGAACCCCGGGATCTAAAACTTATCCTGCGGGCATGTGACTTCTTTAAAAAGTGCAGGTTAAACTCATGTACAAAAGTAGACTTTTTTTATATGGTACAATAACATTTTGTGTAAATAGATAGCACAAGTAAATATAAGAAACTTTGTGATATATTTTATTAGAGGAAAACAATTCTTCCAACACTTATCATGATCCTTTCCTCCTCCCCCTCCCTTAAAGGGATTATTCAGGAATAGAAAAACAGAGCTACTTTCTATCAAAAACCGCTCCCCATCTGTCTCCAGGTTGGGTGTGGTTCTGCAGCTAAATTCCATTGAAGTGAATGCAGCCAAGTTGTAAAACCACACCCAACCTGGAAGCAGATGTGGAGCTGTTTTTTCAAGAAATTAGCTGTGTTTTTCTATTCCTAGATAACCCCTTTAAAATGTATTCACTCACTCTGGGATCAGGTTACATGCGCCTTTGCCAGTTGTGTATGATCAGGAAGATTCACCAACCTCATTGAAGATGCACTCCAGTTTTTGTTTTGCCCATATAATGCACACTCACAATAACTAGTCCTACAGTACCATCTCTTTTATCTCAGTACAGCCGCATCCATGTGTAAAATTACTGTAACTAGGTCATATGATCACCAGCCTAACACACAGAAAATGACAGTGTTTCATGTATCAAAGGGAGTTGTAGGTCCTAGACTAGCTGACATCTTGTGAACCACAAGATTACATCATCACCTATCAGATCATACCTTCTGGCTGCTCACAGATCCCTCCCCACCCACATCTGCATGTTGCTGCTGCTACCTCTATGGGTTCACAATATATAATGGGCACTATTCACACATTATGTTTTTCCTGCAGGTTTTCTATGATTTTTCTTGAGTCAGCCGTATACAGTGCAATTTTACTGCAATTTCACAAATCATGGTAAGAAATTAATCTATTTTAAGGCAATTTTGGAAAATCACAGCTAAGCACAGACAAAACGTTACAAAAATCCAGTAAAAATATAACATGTCAAAAATAAGACGTCACATAACACCTACATTTTAATCTTATTAGGGGTACTGCAAAGATAAAGCTCCACCCCTCTTTCTGCAAAACCAGAGGATTCATGGGAAATGTAGGCAGCATTAGAAAACCATTTCAGTGTGGAAATAGTAATCAGTGTGGCTGAAAACCCATGCATGCTTAAAGGGGTACTCCACCCTTAGACATCTTATCCCCTATCCAACGGATAGGGGATAAGATGTCTGATCGCAGGGGTCCTGCCACTGGAACCCCCGCGATCTCTGTGCAGCACCCAGCATTCATTTGGGGCGCTGGGTGCAGGCGGCGGGGGTCGTGACATCATAGCCACTCCCCCTCAATGCAGGTCTATGGGAGGGGGCATGACGTCCTTCACGCCCCCTTCCGTAAACTTGCATTGAGGGGGCGTGACCGTGACATCATGACCAGTGGCACCTGCTTCAAGCATTCTGAACAAAATGTTCCGAACGCTGGGGCAGCGGAGTACCCCTTTAATTCAGGTAAGCACAAGACATACATATTCGTTATTCTCTTATAATAGCCTATGCTGCACGATATAAGCAAGAAAAAAACTTCCTATCGCTTGCAGTCCTGAATTGTGGGCAGGATCGGTAAGACCTTTAACCCCTTAAGAATTCAGGGTTTTTATCTTTTTGCATTTTTTTATTTCTCCTCACCTTCTAAAAATCTTAACCAACAGACCTAAATGAGGGCTTGTTTTATGCACTACCAATTTTACTTTGTATTGACATCAGTCATTTCACCACAAGATCTACAGTAAAACAAAAAAAAAAAAAAAAGATTTTTGGGACAAAATTGAAAATATATCGCAATTGTGTCATTTTTAGTGGCTTCCGTTCATTCGCAGTGCACTTTTCTGTAAAGATGACACCTAATCTTTATTCTGTAGGTCCATACAATTAAAAGGATATCCAACTCCGGATCAGCTCCAGGAATTATTATTTTTTATTATAGATGCTGCAATATACTTTGATCATGGCGTCTAAGGGGTTAATGTTGGGCATCACCGCGATCGGTGATGTCCGACATTAAACACCGGTCCTGGCTGCTGATAGCAGCTGGGACCACCCCACTATGACACAGGCTCAGCTCCTGAGCCTGCGTCATAGAAGGAGAGCGGGTGCATGTATGCCCTGCGTCCTTAAGAGGTTAAAGGGGTTGTCAAGGCACAAATATATTTTGTTATACTCCATCAGATGCAGTAAAAACAAAAACAACCACATAAACCACTTGTCACAGTCACTAGCCCTTGTGATTCACCAATAATTGCAGGCTACACCTGGAATTGCCACTGTATAGAATTGTAAGTCTAGGTCACGCTTGCAATTCAAAATCGCACTAACGCTGTATGTAAGAGCACACTAAACAATAAGTGTTATAAATCACAAACTGAAAACAGATTGTGAAAAAAAAAATTAGAACCAATGTTTTTAAATGTTTTATCATATAATTAACAGAGACTCTGTCATGGGTTTATGCTGCCCTAATTGAAGGCAGCATAAACTGGCGACGGAGATAATAAAACAGTTGAAAACAACAAATGTTTTCAAACTAACTGATGCCAGAAAGTTATAGAGATTTGTAAATTACTTCCAGTACTTATCAGCTGCTGTATGCTCCAGAGGAAGTTGTGTAGTTCTTTCCAGTCTGACCACAGTGTTCTTTGCTGCCACCTCTGTCCGTTTTGGGAACTGTCCAGACAGGAGCAAATCCCCATAGCTAATGTCCCCTGCTCTGGACAGTTCCTAATACGGACAGAGGTGGCAGCAGAGAGCACTGTGGTCAGACTGGAAAGGACTACACAACTTCCTCTGGAGAATACAGCATATGATAAGTATTGGAAGGATTAAGATTTTTAAATAGAAGTAATTTACAAATCTGTATAACTTCCTGGCTTCAGTTGGTTTGAAAACATTTGTTTTCCACCGGAGTACCCATTTAATGTGGATACAGTCCAAACTCCAGTGCAATATATGCACTCATCTGTTCCCTGTAAATCCCTGGAGTCCTAGAAGTAGCCACTGGCTAGGTGTGCTGTAGGACACATTCCATGGAACAAATAGAAAAATCCCTCAACCTCCTTGCAGACTTTAATCCAACTTTATAGAAGATCTATGAAGACATGTTAAAACAGAATACTCATGGGGCTGGGTCACATGCACCCCATTTTAAAATAAAGTTCCCACTCATTAATTTACATAACACTAATTTAAAGAGGTTTTACATCAAATACATTTATGGTATATGATTGTAAGGATAAACCGAAGATGTATGACTGGCGGAGGTATTACTGCCAGCTCCCTAATGATCAGACACTTAGTGCTAATCCTAGAGAATAATTACCCAAAATTCAATAGTGATTTTTTTCAAGCTTATGAAAAGAACGAATGTATCTGAATAAAATGTTTACTAGATAATGTCACTGTAGGTCAAAAGTTTTAACTTTATTAATCTCAACAATGACTTTACAACACAGTAGTTTTCTTGTCACCTGGGCATGGTTACCAATATAGAGGACTACAGTTCCCATGAATACTCTCACAGGCTTGCTTGTCTCTCTTCTACAAAGCATAACTACTTCCTGTCTTCACAGACAACACAGGCTCGGCCACTGAGACACTGATTTGCCATCTGCTGCCCAGTGCAAATCCCCACAGAAGGAAGAAAACCAAGCAAAAGAGTGTAAATCCCAGGCAAAGTCATGTCACATTCCATAATTTAAAGCAGGGGAAACCGTAGTATACAATAGGAAAAATGTATTATTCTAAATACAACAGAAGAATTCTCACTTAATCTATGCAAAAATACTTTAGGGCCATATTACACGTAGAGATTACTGGCCAAACAGGCCGATATCACTTTATATCAGGGGTACTCAACTATTTTTAGTGAGGGTCCACTTATCCAGGTCTGCCACTGGTAAAGGTCCGAGCAAAGCGCTGAGACTTGGTTCACACCTAGCGGCCACAGTGCCATGAAGGAAATAAGCAAAACTACTGGAGTCTGGAGGATGTAAACCTACAATTTCTTGTATTTTCGGAATACTGACAGAGACTGTACCTCTGAAAATAATGCTGCCGCATACTGTACTCCTGAATAAAATACTGCTGAATTGTGTATCCCTGAATTTTATACTGCGACACAGTGTACCCCTGAATATAATACTGCCACACGCTGTACCATTGAATATTATACTGCCACACGCTGTACCCCTGAATATAATACTGCCATATTCTGTACCCCTGAATATAATTCTGCCACATGCTGTACCCTTGAATATAACACTGCCACACACTGTGCCCTTGAAAATATTACTGCCACATGCTATGCCCCTGATTATATTACTGCTGCATGTTGTGCCCCTGAATATATTACTGCCGCACACTGTACCCCTGAAAATAATACTGCCACATACTATACCCCTGAATATATTACTGCTGCATGCTGTGCCCCGAGTATATTACTGCCACACGCTTTCCCCCTGAATATATTACTCCAGTACGCTATGCCCCTGAATATATTACTGCCACACTCTGTTCCCCCTATATATATATATATATATATATATATATATATATATATATATATATATGAAATTGCAATAGAAACAGCACATCCAAAAATATATGGCAAAAAGAGAAAAGGGGTGCACGCATGTTCTGAACCTCGGCCCACTGGTTCTTCAATCCACAGAAAAAATGCAGGCAGCACACCACAGCTTGTATCAAAAAGGAAAGTGAGTTTATTCCATGATGTGATAGAGACTACGTTTCTCCAGCCTCACGCTGGCACTTGAGAAAGCCAGTGTGAGGCTGGAGAAACGTAGTCTCTATCACATCATGGAATAAACTCACTTTCCTTTTTGATACAAGCTGTGGTGTGCTGCCTGCATTTTTTCTGTATATATATATATATATATATATATATATATATATATATGACCGCACACTGTGCCCCTGGTATATTTCTGCCACACGGTATGCCCCTGGTATAGTACGGCCACTTGGTATGCCCCTGCTATATTATTGTAACATGCTATATCCCTGCTATATTACTGCCACATGCAATGTCCCTGGTATATTACAGCCACACACTTTGCCCCCAAATATAATTTTGACAAACAATGTGCCATGTACCAACTAATTGTACCATAAAACAATGAATGATGCCACTGTGCCCCTAGAACAAATGATGCCACTGTGCCCCTAGAACAAATGATGCCACTGTGCCCCTATAACAAATGATGCCACTGTGTCCCTAGAACAAATGATGCCACTGTGCCCCCAAGAACAAATTATGCCACTGTGCCCCCAAGAACAAATTATGCCACTGTGCCCCCAGAACAAATTATGCCACTGTGTCCCCGGAACAAACAATACCACTGTGTCCCCGGAACAAACAATGCCACTGTGCCCCTGGAACACATGATGCCACTGTGCCCCTGGAACACATGATGCCACTGTGCCCCTGGAACACATGATGCCACTGTGCCCCTGGAACACATGATGCCACTGTGCCCCCGGAACACATGATGCCACTGTGCCCCCGGAACACATGATGCCACTGTGCCCCCGGAACACATGATGCCACTGTGCCCCCAGAACACATGATGCCACTGTGCCCCCAGAACACATGATGCCACTGTGCCCCCAGAACACATGATGCCACTGTGCCCCCAGAACACATGATGCCACTGTGCCCCCAGAACACATGATGCCACTGTGCCCTCAGAATACATGATGCCACTGTGCCCCCAGAATACATGATGTCACTGTGCCCCCAGAATACATGATGACACTGTGCCCCCAGAATACATGATGTCACTGTGCCCCCAGAATACATGGTGTCACTGTGCTACCACATAAACTGTGCCACTTTGACTCTTCAGCTGCTGCAAACTACAATTCTCATCATGCACAGACAAACGGTCATGATGGGAATTGTAGTTCTGTAACAACTGGAGAGTCACAGGTGGGGGAATGACTGTTCACCTGGGAAATTAGGCTTCACATCCCGGGTCCCATGCTGCTCCGATGCTCTGGCCTCTTTTTGTCATGCCTGGCCAGAGCAGATGATGCAGGCAGCGCTTATTGCGCCGCCTGCACCACAGGAGAAGGGCGGGCATGGACACAGTGTTCCCTTGCTCCGGGCTGTGGCTGTTCATTTGTATTGGGGTCTTTAACCCCTTAAGGACAGGTACATCCTGCGTTCTTCCTGCCGCTCGCTGGGCGGGTACCGGCCCGGGATGCCTGCTGACATCGTTCAGCAGGCATCCCAGCATATCGCCCTGGGGGGTCCTGAGGTCCCCCCATATCGGCGATCGCCGCAAATCACCGATCAATTCTGATAGATTCAGATAGATTCGATTTACGGTAATTCCAGACTGATCAGGTCAAAGACATCCCCGATCATCCTGAAGGATAGGAGCGAGGTGGCAGTGATGCCACCTCCTCCTATCCCCTGCCATTGGTTGGTTAGGACTAACCGACCAATGGCAGTTGGGGGCGGGGGGGTTGCAGTTGAAATCATCGCTCTGCCCGCCCCTGGGTGTCGGGCAGAGTGGGGGGGAAGATGACGGCGGGAATCGGAAAAAGTGGAGGATGGCGGTGGGATCGGCTCAGGCAGCGGCGGGGGGGATCTGCGGCAGTGAGGTGAAGGCAGCAATGAAGATCAGTGGTAAGGCAGCAATGAAGATCAGTGGTAAGTGACCTTCACTGCTGCCTTCTAGGAGTTGCCAAACTACAACTCCCAGCATGTCCAGACAGCTAAAGGCTGTCTGGGCATGCTGGGAGTTGTAGTTTTGCAACATCTGGAGGGCGACAGTTTGGAGACCACTATGCAGTGGTGCTCAAGCCGTAGCCCTACAGATGTTGCAAAACCACAACTCCAAGCATGCTCGGACTGTCCAGGCATGCTAGGAGTTGTAGTTCTACAACATGTGGCCCTTTAGATGTTGCAGAACTACAACTCCCAGCATGCCTGGACAGTCTCAGCATGCTGGGAGATGTAGTTTTTCAACATCTGGAAGAGCATAATTTGGACACCACTATACAGTGGTGTCCAAACTGTAGCCCTCCAGATGTTGCAAAACTACAACTCCAAGCATGCCCAGACTGCCCAGGCATGCTGGGAGTTGCAGTTCGGCCACATGTAGCCCTTCAGATGTTGCAGAACTACAACTCCCAGCATGCCTGGGCAGTTTGGGCATGATTGCAGTTGTAGTTTTGCAACATCTGGAGGGCTACAGTTTGGACACCACTACACAGTGGTCTCCAAACTGTTCTCCTCCAGCTGTTGCATAACTACAAGTCCCAGCATTCCCTTCTGCTGTCCATGCATGCTGGGGGTTGTAGTTTTTGCAACAGCTGAAGGCACACTGGTTGCGTAACACTGAGAGTTCGTTACCTAACTCAGTGTTTTGCAACCAGTGTGCTTCCAGCTGTTTCATAACTGCAACCCCCAGCATGCACGGACAGCCAATGGGCATACTGGGAGTTGTACTTTTGCAACAGCTGGAGGTTTGCCCGACCCCCCCCCCCCCCCATGTGAATGTGCAGGGTACATTCACACAGTCGGGTTTACAGCGAGATTCTCGCTGCAAGTTTGAGATGCAGCAAATTTTCCGCTGCAGCTCAAACTCCCAGCGGGAAACTTGCTGTGAACCCCCGCCCGTGTGATTGTACCCTAAAAACACTACACTACACCTACAAAAAATAAAGGGTAAAACACTACATATATACACATACCCCTACACAGTTACCCCCCCAATAAAAATTAGAAACGTCTGGTACGGAACGGTTTTGAAACGGAGCCTCCAGCTGTTGCAAAAGAACAACTCCCAGTGTTGCCGGGCAGCCATTGACTATCCAGGCATGCTGGGAGTTTTGCAACAGCTGGAGGCACCCTGTTTGGGAAACACTGCCATAGGGTCATTTTGGTATCGGAGGAAAGTGTAATTCTTGCATCCGGGTCAGTCCCTGTGCAAATCCCTAATTTAGGCCTCAAATGCGCATGGCGCTCTCTCACTTCAGAACCCTGTCGTATTTCAAGGCTACAGTTTAGTGCCACATATGGGGTATTTCCATAATTTCCCAAAAAATTTTGGGGGGATTTTTCTCCTTTTACCCATTATGAAAAGGTAAAGTTGGGGTCTACACCAGCATGTTAGTGTTAAAAAATTTAATGTTTTACACAAACATGCTGGTGTTGCCCCATACTTTTTATTTTCACAAGAAGTAAAAGGAAAAAAAGACCCCAAAATTTGTAACACAATTTCTTTTGTGTAAGGAAATACCCCATATGTGGATGTAAAATGCTCTGCAGAAGCACAACAAGGCTCAGGAGTGAGAGCACCATGTACATTTGAGGTGATTTACACAGCGGTGGCTGATTGTTACAGCGGTTCTGACATAAACGCAAAAAAAAAAACCACATGTGACCTCATTTTGGAAACTACACCCCTAAAGGAATGTAACAAGGTGTATAGTGAGCCTTAACACCCCACAGTTGTTTGACGAATCTTTCATTAAAGTTGGACGTTAATTTTTTTATTTTTTTCACTAAAATGCTGGTGTTATCCCAATTTTTTTATTTTCACAAGGGGTAATAGGAAAAAATCCCCCCAAAATTTGTAACCCCATTTCTTCTGAGAATGGAAATGCCCCATATGTGGATGTAAAGTGCTCTGCGGGCGCACTACAGTGCTCAGAAGAGAAGGAGTGCCATTGGGCTTTTGGAGACAGCATGTGTCTGAAATTGAAGGCCATGTGTGTTTACAAAGCCCCCCCATGGTGCCAGAACAGTGGACCCCCCCCACATGTGACCCCATTTTGGAAACTTCACCCCTCATGTAATGAAAGGAGGGGTGCAGTGAGCATTTTCACCCCACAGGTGTCTGACAGATTTTTTTGAACAGTGGTTCGTGAAAATGAAAAATGTGGGGTGTAAATATTCACTGCTGCCCTTATTAAATTCTGTGAGGGGTGTAGTTTCCAAAATGGGGTCACATGTGGGGGGGATTCTGCTGTTCTGGCACTATGTGAGGTTTGTAAATGCACATGGCACCCGACTTCAATTTCATAAAAATTCTGTCTCCAAAAGTCCAATGGCGCTCCTTCTGTTCGGAGACATGTAGTGCGCCAGCAGAGCAGTTAATGTCCACATATGGGGTGTTTTCTTAATCAGGAGAAATTGGGCTTCAAATTCTGCACTCCATTTTCTCTTATTACCGCTTGTGAAAAAGTAAAATGTGGGGTAACACCATCATTTTAGTGTTAAAAATAGAATTTTCCATTTTCACGTCCAACTTCAACGCAAAGTTGTCAAACACCTGTGGGGTGTTAAAGCTCACTATACCCCTTGTTACGTTCCTTGAGGGGTGTAGTTTCCAAAATAGTATGTCATGTGTTTTTTTTTCTTTTTTTGCTGTTCTGGCACCCTGGGGACTTTATAAATGCAACATGCCCTCGAAAAACCATTTCAACAAAATTCTCTTTCAAAAAGCGAAATTTTGCTCCTTCTCTTCTGAGCATTGTAGTGCATCAGTAGAGCAATTAACGTCCACATATGGGGCGTTTTCTTAATCGAGAGAAATTGGGCTTCAAATTTTGGGGTCCATTTTCACCTATTACCCATTGTGAAAAAGAAAAATTTGGAGTAACACCATCATTTTAGTTTTAAAAATCAAATTTTCCATTTTCACGTCCAAATTCAACGCAAAGTCGTCAAACACCTGTCTGGTGTTAAGGTTCACTATACCCCTTGTTACGTTCCTTAAGTTGTGTAATTTCCTAAAAAGTATACCATGTAGGGGTTATTTTGCTGTTCTGGCACTATGGGGACTTCCTAAATACAACATGACCTCCAAAAACCATGACAGCAAAATTTGTTTTAAAAAAATCCCACAGGGGCTCTTTCCCTCTTGGGCCTTGTTGTGAGCCCGCAGAGCACTTTTTGTCAACATATGAGGTATTTCCATACTCGAGAGAAATTGGGCTACAAATTTTGAGGGGCTTTTTCTCCATTTACCACTTTTAAAAATAAAAAAATGGGGCTACCAGAACATGTTAGTGTAAAAAATGCAGATTTTGATTTTTCTCTTCCACTTCGCTGCTATTCTTGTGAAACACCTAAAGGGTTAGCAAACTTTCTGAATGTCATTTTGAATACTTTTAGGGGTTTAGTTTCTATAATGGGGTCATTTATGGAGTATTTCTCACAGGAAGGCTCCTCAAATCCACTTCAAACTTAACTGGTCCCTGAAAAATTAAGATTTTGAAATTTTTGTGAAAATTTTGAAAATTGCTGCTATACTTTGAAGCCCCCTAATGTCTTCAAAAAGTAAAAACATGTCCATTTTCTGATGCCAACATAAAGTTGACATATTGTATTTGAGAATCAATATAAAATTTATTTGGAATATCAATTTTCCTTACAAGCAGAGAGTTTCAAAGTTAGAAAAATGCTAAATTTTCATTACATTTGGGGATTTTTCACCAAGAAAGGATGCAAGTAACGCCGAAAATTTACCACTATGTTAAAGTAGAATATGTCACGAAAAAACTATTTCGGAATCAGAATAAATGGTAAAAGCATCCCAGAATTATTAATGCATAAAGTGACAGTGGTCAGAATTGCAAAAAAAGGGCTGAGTCCTTAAGGTGAAAAAGGGCTGAGTCCTTAAGCTGTTAAGACACCTATACAGATGAATGAGGGGAAAGTCGGCGGGCGGTCCACATGACTGGCGGCCGAGGTCCGGGTCTAGACCGCGGTCCGCCGATTGAGTACCCCTGCTCTATATAATAGGACCAGCCAATGAATAAGCAAATGCTCATTTGTCAGCTGAACCAGGATTGTGGCAAAATGGAGGCACAGAGCAGGGACCTGCAATTATCATTGTCATCAGTGTCACCCGCACTACAAGCCTGTACAACAGGTTAGTGCGAGTGATAATGATGACAGATTGCCTTTAAATTCCAACACAAATGTGCTGGCCCAGTACGGGAGTTGCACCCCTGTACCCTTGCTGCCCTGTCAGGCAGCCTCTCTACAGTGTCCCCTGGGCCCCCTTGCACCTGTTTCCCTTGTACAGTTATCTTTATGCTGTGTATTGTATATAAAAGTGTTATGCCTTTAAGAATAGTTGACATGTGATTAACCTGTTGTCATGTGATTGTAACCCAGTGAGGTATCAGTGACCATGTGACCTAAGGGCTATGGGACAACTCCTAGTCTCCCCATATAAACCCTGGGTGGAGCTACAGTGGGGATCATTTACACTTTCAAAATAACAGAAAACAAAAAAATGGCGTCTGCAAAATTTTGAACACCCTGCAGAGTTAATATATTGTACTGCCCCCTTTGGCAAGTATCACAGCTTGTAAACGCTTTTTGTAGCCAGCCAAGAGTCTTTCAATTCTTGTTTGAGGTATCTTTGCCCATTCTTCCTTACAAAAGTCTTCCAGTTCTTTGAGATTTCTGGGCTGTCTGTCACGCACTGCTCTTTTAAGGTCTATCCATAGATTTTGAATTATGTTGAGGCCAGGAGATTGTGAAGGCCATGGCAAAACCTTCAGTTTAGGGCTCTTGATGTAATCTCCTGTGGATTTCGAGGTATGTTTAGGATCATTATCCATTTGTAGAAGCCATCCTCTCTTTAACTTCAGCTTTTTCACAGATGGCATAAAGTTAGCATCCAAAATTTGCTGAAATTTTATTGAATCCATTTTTCCTTCTACTCCTGAGATGTTCCCTGTGCCACTGGGCTGCAATACAACCCCAAAGCATGATTGATCCGCCCCCATGCTTAACAGTTGAACAGAGGTTCTTTTCATTAAATTCTGTTCCCCTTCTTCTCCAAACGTTCCTTTGCTCAATCCGGCCAAAAAGTTCAATTTTAACCTCATCGGTCCACAGAACTTGTTTCCAAAATGCATCAGGCTTGTCTATATCTTCATTTGCAAAGTTCAAACGCTGATTTTTGTGGTGAGGATGTAGAAGAGGTTTTCTTCTGATGACTCTTCCATGAAGACCATATTTGTACAAGTATCTCTTTATAGTGGAATAGTGTACCACAACTCCAGTGTCTGCCAGATCTTTCTGGAGGGATTGTGCAGTCAAAAGTGGGTTTTGAATTGTTTTTCTCACAATCCCGCGAGCTGTTCTGTCTGATATTTTTCTTGGTCTTCCAGATCTTGCTTTAAAGGGGTTATCCTGGAAAAACTTTTTTTTATATATCAACTGGCTCCAGAAAGTTAAACAGATTTGTAAATTACTTCTATTAAAAATCTTAATTCGTTCAGTACTTATGAGCTTCTGAAGTTAAGGTTGTTCTTTTCTGTCTAAGTGCTCTCTGATGACACGTGTCTCGGGAACCGCCCAGTTTAGAAGAGGTTTGCTAAGGGGATTTACTTCTAAACTGGGCGGTTCCTGAGACACGTGTAATCAGAGAGCACTTAGACAGAAAAGAACAACCTTAACTTCAGAAGCTCACAAGTACTGAAAGGATTAAGATTTTTTAATAGATGTAATTTGCAAATCTGTTTAATTTTCTGGAGCCAGTTGATATATCAAAAAAAGTTTTTTCCTGGATAACCCCTTTTACTTCCACTGTTCCTGATGACTGCCATTTCTTAATTACATTCCGAACAGAGGATATTGACATCTGAAAACGTTTTGCTATCTTCTTATAGCCTTCTCCGGCTTTGTGAGCCTCAACTATTTTCAGTTTCAGATTTCTAGACAACTGCTTAGAAGAACCCATGGTGCTGATTGTTGGGGCAATGTCAGATGAGTCTGGGCATTTAAAACCTTTGAGATTGACATCACCTGGTCTTCCCAGATGATGATTGAGAACAATCCATGACACTGGCAGGTCTCAGCCTTGCAAAGGGCACAGTGCATGCTATAAATTCTGCAGGGTGCCCAAACTTTTGCAGACACCATTTTTGGTTTTCTGTTATTTTGAAAGTGTAAATGATGGAAATAAAATCTAACTTTTGTTGACATATTATAAGAATGTCTAATCTGTAATTTGATGCCTTTTGAAGATTTTTCCATCTTTTATTGGCTTCTTTATGCACATTAATACAAATTTTTATCTGGGGTGCAGAGGGCGTGCCAGCCGCAGCATTACGTTACGGCTGGCACGCCTCCTCCATACAACTCTATGGGAGAGGTGGGGAGGCAGCATTCATGCCTCCCCACATCCCCCATAGAACTGTATGGGGACGGGGAGACGCTCACCATGAGCGCTAATGGCAGCGCCCCGTTAGAGAGATCCGGGGGGGGGGGTCCCAGCGGTCGGACCCCTCACGATCAAACACTTATGGATAGGGGATAGGGGATAAGTGTAATGCCGCTACAGTTGTCCTTTAAGGTCAAGTCCTGCTAGAGTGTATCTGGAGTCCAGAGGAGGCCTAAAGTGAGTCCAGCAGCCACGGATTCTCAAGTCCATTGCCCCACAGGTCAAGTCAAAGCCTGGTAAGCTACAGAAGGGGGGAAGTCAGTCATAGTCTGTCATAGTCAAGTCAGTCCAAGTCATCCTGTCTTAAGTCAGCATGGTTTGCATGCAAATTGTCCAAGTCCACTATAAGTCCCATCAAGCCCTAAGGTCTCTGAAGTCACAGGTTATCTTCGTGGGCCTAGCCAAGCTGTATAGACTGTTACACCTGCCTGACTCCTTAAAGCTGCCGTTGTTCTGTAACTTGGCATCGGAGTCATTATTTGCCCCCCCGTGCCTAGCCCAGGATCCTGCGGTATTCCTTCGGGTGTTTGATCGCGGGGGGTCCGACCGCTGGGACCTCCCGAGATCTCCCTAACAGGGCGCCGCCATTAGCGCTCATAGTGAGCGCTAAGGCGCGTAGCGTCGACCTAGAGGTCGACAGTCACGCCTCGTCTCCTCCCCGACGCCATACAGTTCTATGGGGGAGCCGGGGAGGCACGAACACTGCCTCCCCGCCTCTCCCATAGAGATGCATGGAAGAGGCATGCCGGCCGCAATGTCATGCGGCAGCATGCACGCCCTCTGCACGGGACAGCCACGGCCCGGCCCGTACAGGAGATCGTGGGGGGTCCCACCGGTCGGACCCCCCGCGATCAAACACTTATCCCCTATCTTGCAGTTGTCCTTTAAACCCTTCCCTAATAAAAGAATCACCCCCCTTTTACCATAAAAAAAAAAAAAAACCTGTGTAAATAAAAATAAACATGTGGTATCGCCACGTGTGGAAATGTCCAAACTATAAAAATATATCGTTAATTAAATCGCACGGTCAATGGCGTACGTGCAAAAAGAATTCCAAAATCCAAAATAGCTTATTTTTGGTCACTTTTTATATAATGAAAAAATTAATAAAAAGCAATCAAAAAGTCTGATCAATACAAAAAGGGTACCGCTAAAAACTTCAGATCATGGTGCAAAAAAAATAGCCCTCATACTGCCCTGTGTGCTGAAAAATAAAAAAGTTATAGGGGGTCAAAAGATGACAATTTTAAACGTATTCATTTTTGTGCATGTAATTAGGATTTTTTCCAAAAGTAAGACAAATTCAAATTTATAAAAGTAGGGTATCATTTTAATCGTTTGGACCTACAGAATAAAGAAAAGGTGTCATTTTTACCGAAAAATTCACTGCATACAAACGGGAGGCCCCAAAAGTTACAAAATTGAATTTTTTCTTCAATTTTGTCGCACAATAAATTTTTTGCCGTGGATTTTTTTGTAAAATGACTGTCACTGCAAAGTAGAATTGGTGGCGCAAAACATAAGCCATAATATGGAATTTTAGGTGCAAAATTGAAAAAGTTATGATTTTTAAAAGGTAAGGAGGAAAAAATGAAACTGAAAAAACGGAAAAACCCTATAAAGATTATATTTGTGATTTTGACCCCATGTCTAAAAGGATCCAACAGTAGGCCCAGACTGTCTAATGAGATTCAGCCGTCTAAGTTGATAGTGGGGTTGATTTCTTGTTTGCAGGAACTCTTTGTTTTGTTTAGGTTATTTTATTAATAAGATAATATTTCTGTGCAATGATACGATCAGAGAATTATGCTGTAGCAGAACATGAACCAGATCTGTATAGCAGTGGGCTCTCAGATGCTCATGGTTTCTTAGTCCCTAGTCCAACAAATAGCGACATGATGAATTTTACACCTTGATATGCTCTGGCTGGCATACAGTTCATAACAAAATTATCTCAGAATGCAAAAATACAAGTCCAAGCCTGGTTATAGACAGCATGATAAACAGGAAATAATGCTGGACAGCAATGACAAATCTATTTTAATTTTTATTATTGTAATGGTGCACTGCAAAAAACATGACTCAACAATTATATGCTTCTATTCACCTTAACAAACAGGAAAAATCCCCATAAGCTAAGCACCAGTAGTAATTTTAGGTGTGTTGGCTAAAGGGCTCATAGGATTTGGCAAGATGCTATTACTGGTGTAGTTACAGTATCTCACATAAGTGAGTACACTCCTCACATTTTTGTACATATTTTGTTATATCTTTTCATGTGACAACACTGAAGAAATGACACTCTTCTACAATGTAAAGTAGTGAGTGCACAGCCCATAAAACAGTGTTTAATGTTGTAATGTTCAAAATAAATCAACACACAACCATTGTCTAAACCTTGTCAATAAAAGTGTATACACCCCTTAGTAGAAATGTTCCAAATTGGGCCCAAAGTGTTAATATTTAGTGTGGCCATCATTAAAGGAAATGTGTCACCAGTGTCACCTGCACTAACCTGTCGGTACCGAGAGGTAGTGCAGGTGACACTGGTAACAATGGTACTCACCTCGTTCCGTTCCGTGGCAGGGATCTTCGGTAATCCTCTTCGTTAGCTTCGCCCCGAGCACCCTGGCTTGGGGCACGGGCGGAGCTTACAAACGTCACCGCTGCTGTTCTCTCACAGCGAGACCCAGCAGAGTAGCTTGGGGCATGGACGGAGCTTAGTGATGTCACCGCTGCTGCTCCCTGCTGGAAAAGCAGCAGTGACGTTAGTAAGCTCCGCCTGTGTCCCAAGCCGGGTGCCCAGAGTGGAGCTAACCGAGAGGATTACCGAAGATCCCCGCCACGGAACGTGACAAGGTGAGTACCGTTGTCACCAGTGTCACCTGCACTGCCTGCCAGTATCGACAGGTTAGTGCAGGTGACACTGGTGACAGATTTCCTTTAACCCCTTCATGACCCAGCAATTTTTTTTTTCTGGCCCATGTTTTTTTTCCTCCTTACCTTCTTTTTTATTTTTCGACTGACGAAGTTTTATTAGGGCTTATTTTCTGCATGGCGAGTTGTACAGGGTGGGCCATTTATATGGATACACCTTAATAAAATGGGAATGGTTGGTGATATTAACTTCCTGTTTGTGGCACATTAGTATATATGAGGGGGGAAACTTTTCAAGATGGGTGGTGACCATGGCGGCCATTTTGAAGTTGGCTATTTTTAATCCAACTTTTGTTTTTTCAATAGGAAGAGGGTCATGTGACACATCAAACTTATTGGGAATTTCACAAGAAAAAAAATGATGTGCTTGGTTTTAACAAAACTTTATTCTTTCATGAGTTATTTACAAGTTTCTGACCACTTATAAAATGTGTTCAATGTGCTGCCCATTGTGTTGGATTGTCAATGCAACCCTCTTCTCCCACTCTTCACACACTGATAGCAACACCGCAGGAGAAATGCTAGCACCGGCTTCCAGTATCCGTAGTTTCAGCTGCTGCAGAATGGGCAAAACAAAAATTGGAACAGGACCCTCAGTTTACGCAGAAGATTTTGTTCAGTGATGAGGCAAACTTTTATGTGAATGGTGAAGTTAACAAACAAAACCACCGCTATTGGTCTGACACTAACCCACATTAGATAGATCCCTCCAAGACTGTTGGAACACAAAAAAAGATGGTATGGTATATGGGGTATAAAGATAGTGGGGCCATTCTTCATCAATGGAAACCTCAAGGCCACTGGATATGCGAAATTGCTACATGATGATGTGTTTCCCTCTTTATGCACTGAAGCTGGCACGTTCCCTGAGTCTTTCCAGCAAGATGGTGCACCACCACATTATGGGTGTCAGGTCCGAGCATACCTAGATGAACAGTTTCCTGGAAAGTGGATTGGTCATTGTGGGCCAGTTGAATGGCCCCCAAGGTCTCCTGATCTGCCCCCCTTAGACTTTTATCTTTGGGGTCATCTGAAGGCAATTGTCTATGCTGTGAAGATACGAGATGTGCAGCACCTGAAACTACGGATACTGGAAGCCAGTGCTAGCATTTCTCCTGCGGTGTTGCTATCAGTGTGTGAAGAGTGGGAGAAGAGGGTTGCATTGACAATCCAACACAATGGGCAGCACATTGAACACATTTTATAAGTGGTCAGAAACTTGTAAATAACTCGTGAAAGAATAAAGTTATGTTAAAACCAAGCACATCATTGTTTTTCTTGTGAAATTCCCAATAAGTTTGATGTGTCACATGACCCTCTTCCTATTGAAAAAACAAAAGTTGGATTCAAAATGGCCGACTTCAAAATGGCCACCATGGTCCCCACCCATCTTGAAAAGTTTCCCCCCTCACATATACTAATGTGCCACAAACAGGAAGTTAATATCACCAACCATTCCCATTTTATTAAGGTGTATCCATATGAATGGCCCACCCTGTATAATAATTTAATAGTTCACCAATAAAAACCAAATATGTGTATTCTTTTTTGTGTTCTTTTGCACAGTGTTTTATTTAAAAAAAAATAGAAAAGGGGGTGATTAGAATTTTTATTAAGGGAGGGATTTTTTTTTTTTTTTTTTACACATTTTTTGCCTCCCCCCCCCCCAGGGGTCTATGATAGGCCAACATCAGATGGCTTTCATGGATCATTGTAATATTCCATTAAATTGATTCATGAAATTTGTGCTCGATTGCTAAGGGCTGCCAAAAGGAGCCTTAAAGGGGGTACTCCCCTTAAAAACCTTTTTTTTTTTTTTTTTTTTTTTTTAATTAACTTGTGCCAGAAAGTTAAACAGATTTGTATATTGCTTCTGTTTAAAAATCATAATCCTTCCAGCATTTATCAGCTGCTATTTGATCCACAGGAAGTTCTATTCTTAAATGACAGACATTGGAGCGATCTCCGATGTCCATCATTACCGGCAGATGTTAACTGCTGATAGCAGCGGACATCTCCTGGTCATGACGCAGACCTGACCTGCAGGCCATAATGTCCGCCCACTTGACCCATGACGTACATGTATGCCATGGGTCAGGAAGGGGTTAATAACCAAGCACTGACTAAAGCCTCTTGGGCATGAAGTTCCCCAGAGCTTCACAGGAGGCCACTGGAGTCTTATTTTGAGAGAACAGCAACATTACACACTGTTACACTACTTTACATTGTAGCACAGTGTCATTTTGTCAGATATATTAAAATATTTACAAAAATGTAAGGGGTGTACTCCCTTATATAAGATATGGGTATCGGGCCAGCATATTATGCTTTGAATGTTTGAACTGCTGAAACTTTTGGTTCCATTACTAACAAAAGATTATAGGGGATATTTGTAAAATGTGTAAATTGACCCATGTGGCATGATAAAGCCAGGCATGTCAGAAACTTTCTTTCCATACACTAGTATTTTATGTCAAGGAATGGAGCACACCATTTATAAAATTTTAGCACTGAGCAAAATAGATTTTCATAACCCATCTTTACAAAAGTCGTTCTGCAAAAAACATTTTTTCATTACTGCACCCCCCTGATTAAATATAACATTCTCGACTAAAGCTGTCACACAGGCTTGTAGTGCGGGTGATGCTGATCAAAACAATACTCATGGTGTCCAGATTCGCCCAGCCGTTCCGTCACAATTCTCCCTTTTCTTTTTATGCAAATGCGCCGTACACTAACACGGGGTGCAAGAGCAGGGAGGGGGGTTATGAATATTGATGAGCCGGGCGGAGCGCCCGCCTGGCGAGGATGACGTCAGTGTGCCCCTAGCTCAGTTTGGAGCTCCGCCCATGCCCCAAGGCCCTCATTTGCATAAAAGGATAATTGTGGCAAAACGGCTGGGCATATCTGGACCCCGTAAGTATCGTTTTGATCAGCATCAACCACACTACAAGCCTGTGTGACCACTTTAGTGCGGGTCATACGAATACAGTTAGGGAGGCAGAATGATCATCTCGGCCCGCTCTTCTTGGGTAAAACAGTCCATGTAGTTTCATCATACAGAAGCTGCGATTGAGAACACACAAGCAAATGTAATTTCCAGGTGGCCACCATCAGATTATATGACCCAACTGAACTAAATGATTCCAGGAATTTTCAGAAAGAAAGGAATAAATAAAAAGGAAATATTAGCTGAATTATATATAGTGGGTGACTTGTTACATAGAGAATAAAGAAAATACTGGTGTGCTTCTTTAACTGCAACTTAACTTATACTCCGCCCCCAATCATCTTATTCAAATGATCGGATAAGATGTCTGATCGCGGGGGTTTCCTGCTGCTGGGACCCCCCGCGATCTCCAGGCTGGCACCCTGATGCTCTGAACATTATGATCAGAACACTGGCTTCGGTCGGCTGTGGTTTTGACGTCATGCCACGCCCCCTCCATTCATGTGTATTGGTGAGAGAGTAACAGCCATCACGCCCCCTCCCATAGACATGAATAGAGAGGGCGTGGCATGACGTCACGACCATGGCCACCCGAAGTCACCGTTCTGAACAGAATGTTCAGAACTCCAAGGTGTCGGCCCGAAGATCAGACATATTTTTTCATCTACACACCCATATAATGGGTTTGTGTTTTTGCGGGACCAATTGGATTTTGTAATGTCTTTGTTCATCTTTCCATAACATATGCTTCAAAAGGAAAAAAATTTTTTTTACGACAATCACCTTGCAGTTGTGAGACTCACCGCAGACAACAGGTACTGAGGAGGTAGTAGATCCGTAATACCACAGTGGTCTGGAGCAGGAGATTTAGTAGATCCGCTGGTCCTGTGGGGTGGATGACGTGGGCCGTGCCAGGGAGTGGAGTCTAAGGTGCCGCTGGTTTTCACCAGCAAAGCGGGATGGACTTGCTGTGGCAGGCGGCACACAGGTCGCTACCCCTGGCATGGCTCGACCCCACATGCAGCTGAGGTGTAGTGTGGCACAGAAGGAATAGGCAGGACGTAGTCAGGCTGGCAAGAGGTCAGGGCAGGCGGCACAGGAGCGTAGTCTGTAGGGAAGCAGCAGGTCAATAGGCATGCGGCTAGGAACACGGTCAGGTCACGGAATGCAAGGTCTGGTACACGGCAAGGAACACTATAGACTGCTTTCTCTAAGGCAAACAAAGATCCGGCAGAGAGTGGGGGGAGGTGCAATGTGCAGGTGTGAACAATAATTAAGGGCGCACTGGCCCTTTAAATCTGAGAGCTCCGACACACGCGCCCTAGGAGGTGGGGACACACGCGCCGGAGCTGTGAGGGCACAGCAGGAGACAGCGGTGAGTGACTGGCTGGGTTTAGCATGCGGGCGTGCCCCAGCCCCGCCGGCCAGCGAAGGAGAGGGGACAATGCGCTCACGGCCTGGAAGTGCGGCCCCTAGCGCAGGATGTCACAGTAGTCAATCTAGCATGTAATCTTGATACTTTATGTCGGCACAACTAAAACAATACCCAATTTGTATAGTTTGCCTCATGTTTTACAAATAAATAAAAAATATATATTTTTAAAGAGGATTTCACCCTTACTAAACCCAGTATACAGCTGTAAAAAAAAGAGTTACTCATTTAAATCCGTAGGTTATGTGCAGATTTAGGCTTTATTCCTAATGCACCCCAGCGAGCATTGGAGGCGGGAGCCAGCTGGCTGAGTTCCCTTGTTTCCTCCACAATCTTTGTCAACCCCACCCCCTTAATTATTATGCTAATGAATGCCACAATGATCGTTCTTCTCGCTGTGCGCTCACCACAGCCTTCATTAGCATATGAATGAAGTGGGCGTAGAGAGTTTGCAAGCCTAACTCTGCACATAACCTATGGATTTAAAGGGGTATTCCAGGCCAAAACTTTTTTTTATATATCAAATGGCTCCGGAAAGTTTAACAGATTTGTAAATTACTTTTATTAAAAAATCTTAATCCTGCCAATAGTTATTAGCTTCTGAAGTTGAGTTGTTGTTTTCTGTCTAACTGCTCTCTGATGACTCACATCCCGGGAGCTGTGCAGTTCCTCTGGGGATATTCTCCCATCATGCACAGCTCCCGGGACGTGACATCATCATTGAGCAGTTAGACAGAAAACTTCAGAAGCTAATAACTATTTGAAGGATTAAGATTTTTTAATAGAAGTAATTTACAAATCTGTTTAACTTTCCGGAGCCATTTGATATATATAAAAAAAAAGGTTTTGCCTGGAATACCCCTTTAACCCCTTAACGACGCAGGACGTATATATTTACGTCCTGCGCCGGCTCCCGCGATATGAAGCGGGATCGCGCCGCGATCCCGCATCATATCGCGTCGGTCCCGGCGCTCATCAACGGCCGGGACCCGCTGCTAATACCACACATCGCCAATCGCGGCGATGTGCGGTATTAACCCTTTAGAAGCGGCGGTCAAAGCTGACCGCCGCTTCTAAAGTGAAAGTGACCCGGCTGCTCAGTCGGGCTGTTCGGGACCGCCGTGGGGAAATCGCGGCGTCCCGAACAGCTGACAGGACACCGGGAAGGCCCTTACCTGCCTCCTCGGTGTATGATCGGCGAATGACTGCTCCGTGCCTGAGATCCAGGCAGGAGCAGTAAAGCGCCGATAACACTGATCACAGGCGTGTTAATACACGCCTGTGATCAGGATGAGAGATCAGTGTGTGCAGTGTTATAGGTCCCTATGGGACCTATAACACTGCAAAAAAAAAAGTAAAAAAAAAATGTTAATAAAGGTTATTTAACCCCTTCCCTAATAAAAGTTTGAATTACCCCCCTTTTCCCATAAAAAAAAGAAAACAGTGTAAAAAAATAAATAAATAAACATATGTGGTATCGCCGCGTGCGTAAATGTCCGAAATATAAAAATATATAATTAATTAAACCGCACGGTCAATGGCGTACGCGCAAAAAAATTCCAAAGTCCAAAAAAGCGTATTTTGGTCACTTTTTATACCATTAAAAAATGAATAAAAAGTGATCAAAAAGTCTGATCAAAACAAAAATCATACCGATAAAAACTTCAGATCACGGCGCAAAAAATGAGTCCTCATACCGCCCTGTACGTGGAAAAATAAAAAAGTTATAGGGGTCAGAAGATGACATTTTTAAACGTAAAAATTTTCCTGCATGTAGTTATGATTTTTTCCAGAAGTGCGACAAAATCAAACCTATATAAGTAGGGTATCATTTTAACCGTATGGACCTACAGAATAATGATAAGGTGTAATTTTTACCGAAATATGCACTGCGTAGAAACGGAAGCCCCCAAAAGTTACAAAATTTTTCTTCGATTTTGTCGCACAAAGATTTTTTTTTCCGTTTCGCCGTGCATTTTTGGGTAAAATGACTAATGTCACTGCAAAGTAGAATTGGCGACGCAAAAAAATTGAAAGGGTTATGATTTTTAAAAGGTAAGGAGGAAAAACGAAAGTGCAAAAACAGAAAAACCCTGAGTCCTTAAGGGGTTAAGTGAGTAACTCCTCATTTTACATCTCTTCACCTGCACTATAACCCAGTATACTCAGTTTAGTGCGGGTGAACTAGCTGTCAGATTCTCTTTAAATTGCCATTTTCTGACCCCTCTAACTTTTTTGTTTGTTAACATACCAGGGCTTATTTTGCTCTGTGACTTTTTTAGGTACCAATGTGGTATTGATCAGATTTTTTGATTGTTTTTTACTTAATTTTTTGGGGGATACAATGTTGTTAAAAACACACAATTCTGGGGTTTGTTAGTTTTTCACATTTACGACATTCAACATATGTGAAGGATAATTTTATATTTTAATAGTTCTGACAATTAGGTGGCAATACCAAATATGTTTAATATGTATATTGGCCCTCATTTACTAAGCTAAAACCCACTAGTTTTTGTCAGGTTTTTCCAAGTTATTTTGGTGCACAGTGTCTG